>NW_007727140.1:54036-80618 GCF_000696425.1 Galeopterus variegatus | reverse complement strand
GGGGGGGGGGGGGGGGGGGGGGGCGTACTACAACTTATTCATCTTTGGAATCCCAATGATAAATACTCAAATATTTTTTAAATATATATGGGTAAAATTATCTAAGATCCACCCAGTTGGCCAGAAAACTAGATTTTCCTTCTTTGTTAAGTCTCATATCCCATCAGTGACAAAGCCTGTCAATCCTTTCCAGATTTTGGACTGGTTTCTCTGCTTTCAGTCTCATTTCCACTCAGTCTATCCTTTACATTCCTACAATAATGAACTTAACATATTCATTTGAAACATACTAACTTTGGATCAGAGGTCATATGATTTACTCAAAATCTGTTTATAAAGTAGAAGGCAGTTTAAACACCTTAGCAGAAAAAGAATTTGGTGGATTCTATATTCACCATTAAGCTATTTAAGTAATCGATGCTATCAGGTAACACATAAGAGATATTCTTTAACGTCCTTTATAGTACAGTTTTTGTAAAGTAAAATCATCAATTTAAATGTAAAGTCTATGATAATCCAATCTAAAAAATGATTCTGACAAACAATTCCAACTCAGAGAAAATAAAAAAAGAACCATTTATCAGATCTTTATTTTTAAGGGCAATCAGCCAAACTAAACATTTTAAATTTGGACTCCACCAACTCTCATCCTCATATAGATTCAATTTGATATATCAATCAACAAGAATTTGAAGGATTTTCAAGTGAATATTTGGTCTTAATTATTATAAGCAAATTTCAGTCATGAAGGCTGGAAAAGTTGTGGCCAATGTAAACCACAAATTTTTTGTGCTACTTAAGATTATCAGTCTTCCACTGAAGTCATACTTACCAAAACCATGTGGGCTATCAGATTGCCCCCAAGAGCTCCAAAAGTATAATATACAAGGGCCTGTGAAAGAGCAAAAGATGCTTAATTGAACATTGGTCTAGATCTACTAAATTCAAATTGTAATATACAATAAAGTTTTAATAGTATTACCTTTGCCTGACTTGAATTAACACCAAGTCCAGAGGCATAGAGAAAGCCAAGAGCCTGAAATAAAATGATAAAAGTAAGAATTCTTCCTCTGATGAAAGTTTATCCAAGACAGACACAGTTTTATGCACTATGAAAAGATGTAAGACTCTTTAAATGCTAAAAGATTTGGGTGCAAGTATGCACAACTGTGGAATTAAAGAGCCTCAGACATGCATTCAGGGTTTTATAAATTACACAATTAAATTTAAACAAGTCGAAAAGTTTAGCTTGAAGATTAAAGACAATTTAATAAAATATTAATTAGAAAGACAAAGAACACACTTAAAAATAATTTTTACTTCATCTTTATGAACAGCCATTATGAAGACAAAACAACTTCCATATCATTACATCAACATATTTCTCCATCTATGTAGAGTAGGATACACTATGAATAAGGACAAGAGATTACTAAGATAAATTATCCCAGGAATAAAAAGAGGAATCAAAGAGTCAGGCTGAAGAGATCAAGGGAGAAAGGTCATTTTGCAATGCAAGAGCACACATAATTTTCTAAAAAAAAACAACCAAACAATGTATTGATAAAGTTCTACCCTTTGCCCTCTGTGGATCATTCTAGATGACAAAGTATAAGCTAAGGTTACAAATGCAGGTGTGGCAGCAACTGCTAGTGTTCATCAAAGTCCAGGAGCTCAGAGGAGCTGAAATGTAAAGACATTTCCCAGCCCCCCTTGAAGTTAGGTAGGACCTTATGCCTAAGATGTGGCTGGAAGGGATATAAGGCATTTTAGGCCTGGCCCTTAAAAACATCCCAGAGAATCCTCCCATCTTTCTTTTCCCTTCATGCTGGCTTGGAAGCCCTGTGTTCCAGACGAAGTAGCTACATGATACAAGTAGCCCATGACTGGGATCACCATTTGAAAGAGATTAATGCAAGCAGAAGAACCGCATCAAGCCTGGCATGAGCAAGAAATAACTCTTTGTAGTGTTAAGCCACTGTAATTTGGGGAGTTTTGTTTGTTGCTTTAGGTAGAATTAACTATCATGGAGAGAGTGATTTGCAATGTATAAAGTGCTATGGCATTGTAACAACAACAACAACAACAACATCAACATCATCATCATCATCATCCTCACCACCATCATCATCACCATCATCACCACCATCATCATCATCATCACCATCATCATCATCATCATCACCATCATCCTAATAGGGAAAAGATGCCTTCTAAAGTAAAACCATTCTTTAGAGCAGAATGCCTCTGAAGATAAAGAATATATGTGTGAATTTTATATAAACTGATTTATGCAAAGAGAAAAAAGTTTTGAAAACAAAGGAGAATTAAGATATAATCTGTTTATAAAATAAAACTGAGAATATTAAAGGGCTGCAGACTTGCTAAGTATTCAATTCTATACAAAATTATGGTTATGATTCCTGTTATTATTTAAATAGTCTGAAAACAGACTTTCTCTGTGATTAGAAATTTTGTTCATCTTTAATCATATCCCATAGCTTGAATAAACCTGAATTACTGAAGGCATTTAAAATAAATGTGGTGGCCCCCTAAATCCATGTGTCAATCTTAGCGTTACTAATGGGGAAACAACCAGATATGATGTCATCAACTAATGTGATGTAATGTAGAATACAGAACATCCCCTCTAGTCAAAAATATTTTACTTGAGTTCTTTAGCCTTTATCTGTGACGTTCTGTTTACAGGAAATACAGGTGATGGAGAAACAAACTAAAGGACACCAGGAAGAAGCAAACAAATAGAAGTAGGACATTCTGCAGAAAAACTGGCCCTGTCTCTAACACAGGAAGAAAAAGGCAGGAGCTATACTAGAAATAACAATCAAATATAAGGTGTAGTCCTGGACTGGATACTGGTTTGAACAAAACAGATATAAAGAAAAGTTTGTGATTAAACAGCATATGAATATGGTGTGGGTACTATATGATGTAAAAATTTGCTGGAATGGAAAGGTGAAGGTTGTTGTTTGAAGTTATGGAACAGTGTGCAACAGCATCTCATTTTAACAAAAAATTCCTATGTATATATACATAAAGAGAAAGGTCTATAAGGGTAATATGTTGCATGCACCAACATATTACCACTGCTCATATCTGCGTGGTACATATGTGATGTTTACTTTCTTAGTTTTGTTAGTTTGTATTTCTAGTTTCCTATAATGGACACGTACTGTTTCTGTAATAAAATCTATTTTTTAAAAAGCACAACGATTAAAGAGAGATGCAGCCCCCTGAACACTGAAAAAAAATGCAATGGTGAGTAATTTCAGATAAAAAAATAATTACCTTCATATTTCATTCTCTACATATCTAATTTGGAAAACTACAAGTGTAACTTTGGCAAGAAACAACTGCAAGACTGACTTTACTGAAGGTAAATGTTCTCAGACTAAGGAAAAAGACTATTCAAGAAGACTGGTAAAATAATCTGCCACAAAATTAATATTTAAGGATATTTTATCTTCTAATCTTACTCGTTAAAAAAAAGTCAGGGCATAGAGAGTAGAGTGCTGTTAAAATTAAGAAGTGCTGTTTGCAGAGGATTCTCCACTAAAAGTGCACTTACAGTTTGTCCTTTGGGAGAGCCTTCCTCAGTCAGTTTCTCAAACATCTCTTTAGCTGCCTGGATATTCTGTGTCAGGTAGTCGCCAAACAAAAGAGCATATGACACTCTCTCCAGGGCCTTGGTATGGTTCATGCCTGCTGCCTTTTGAAGATACCGGTATGCTCTTTAATGTAAAAAATTAAGAAACCAATTAGTAATGTTTTGGAACTGCCATTAAACATTTTTTTAAGATCTACTAAAATGTAGCATAAATAATTTCCATATGCTATAGAATCCCCCTATGTTATCTTATTTCTACTAAATAATTAAATATGTAGAAAACATCTGGCTATTTTGTTTTTACATAAGGTACCAGTTCTCCCTGTTACCCTAATATCTTGGAATAGTCTAATTACACTAATAGTAATTTTACACTATTAGTAATTACTAATAGTAATTTTAAAAACTATTTAAAAAGTTAGCTAGATTTACAATAAGAGAACTCTAATATGATGATGTCCAGTAAATAATCCAATAATAACTGTTGCAATTTTCTTTTTAAATCTTTGTAGACTATAACAAAAGCCAACTGAAATTAAAATGACATAAATGTTAGAAGACAATCACTTGTTTTATGTTCTTCCAAGTGCAAATTTCTAAACTCTAGTCAAAAATTACAAAGCAAAAACAAAAAACAAACACCACACTTGAGAATTCCTTTTGTTTGCTTTATGTCATTTTGAATTCTGAATAGTATATGCATTCTTGGTTCTTAGAAACTACTACAACTTTAGTCAATTATTTCCGTTTTACTCACTGTTCATTCTTCTGATTAGTATTTATAAACATTTTATTCTAACAAGCAAAAATCTGATAAGAGCAATGACACTAATGCCCATAAATCACATTAAGTTTTCTTGTAATGACACTTAGGAAATCCTGTCTCTCAGTACAGTTTTTAAAAAAAATAAGTACCTGGCTATTTATTTCAGTAACGACCTATCTTGGGGGAAAAATGAACTTGGCAGTGCTACCTACTCTCTTTTTTGGCTTTTCTTATTGCTTCCATTGAGGATTTTCATTCCAGTCTGATACATCATTTCTGCTTCCTGCATTTGCCGTCTTTTAGCAGCCTCTTCTTCAGCTAAAAACAAAATGTCAGGTACATTTATATGGATTTTAATTCTATACCAATTATTTATCAAACATCAATATTTATTCTTTCTTTTGCGTAGCCATACCAGCACGATAAATCATCTTCCACTATTTCTGTATATGACTCTGAAAACTCTTGGTTTTAAGTATGGCCTTTACTTGACACAGTCAAGACTTCTAAAACAAAATATAAAAATCATTGAAATCACTTTCTTTTAGAGAAAGCAATACCAAGTTGCCTTTGAAGGGTACTTTTCCGTTAGAAATGCTAACATTTTTTATATAATTCAATTAAAATTTCAGACTAAATGCCAAGGACAGCTAAAATAAGGACAGAAGGACAGTAGTTGGAAAAATACTGTTGTAGTCAAAGGACACTTTAGCCCTATTTGAAATGCTATGTATCATTATAAGAAGACAGTAATTTATTAATTACACAATAAAAGTTAATAAAAAATGGATTTTTATAAAATACACATCCTGATTTAATGTTCAGCCTCACTAATATTTTCATACTCATTGATATAACACTGAAAATGACAGAATCATAGATATTTTCAAAAGTTATTTTGCTACTGTAATACAGCATTTTTAATAGAAATCTAGAACTCATCAAAAGATATAAATATTTCATTAGGACTAATATTTATAAAAGCAGAAGTGAATTCCTCTTATTAAAAAATCTGATGTATTAAACTAGAGTACCCAGTCATACTAGTCTATGTCCAAAGATGAATTATATTTGATGTTATCTTCTAGGAATGCCCAAATATTCTATCAGAGCCATTATTTTGAAAATGTTAATTGCTATTAAAGGGGATATATTCATTTATTAGAAAGTTTTTCCTGAAAACACAGCTTGCTAGTAGAGGTCAGCCCCTTTATACTGAGATTCAACTCAGGGCGGTTAAATATATTTGTCAAATGTTACCTTAGCACAGCATGTTTCACTCAAAGTGTTTTAAAAAGGTATTATTTATTTTTCTTCTAATCACTATTAACCTTCACCATAACGGTCTGTTTCCTTTATTGCCAAAAAATGTTTTATGTTAATTAATTTAGCAGCCTGCCTGAAGGATTTACGGAATAACCTGTGCACGCCAATGGAAAATCACCTCTAAAAAAGACATGAGTGCGATAAGCTGCCTGAGCGACAGCCTGGAAATAAAAGTCACCACATGCTTCCTTTTCTTAAGTCCATTCTTTAGGGCTACAAACACATCATCAATACTGGCCATTTCTGACCAAGGTGGTAAAGGATGGCTAGAAAAAGGCTTTAAAAATGTTACCCTATACGCAGAGCAATGTGGACGTGTCTCCTACTAAGCAATACTCACTTTCACAGAAGCCCCACTTTTCATCTGCCTTGTAGTCATAGGTTGTAGCACACCACAGTCTGCCATCTTCCCTCCCGTCTGATGTACATTCATCATATTCCTTATCCAGAAAAAGAAAAGGGAAGTGGCAGGGTTCCCCATGTGCTGTGCCTTCAATGGCGGTCAAAACTGGAAAGACAAGAAACCAAAATCTAAACATGAACACTACCTCTGGTATTAATGGATTCAATGCTGTCAATTTCAGCTATTAGGATATTAAGGCAAAGATACCTGATGTATGATTTGTAATGGGAAACATAAAAGGGCCAGCACTGATTTTGATTAGGGAAGACTTGAGATTAAGTCACTTTAGTAAACATGGCCAGCTGACTACTCAGCATCTATATCTAGCTTATAATTTCTGAGGTTCTTGAGATATATATATATAACCTTAGAATGTTAAGTTTATTGTAAAACTCCTGCCCAACAAGTGAGCAAAAGATGAAATGCAACTGGATCAGTTCCACTGCTCAGTACAACTTGCCCTTTTTTTCTGAATGCTGTAAGTCAATTTCTTTAATAATACAAAGTTATACAGGGAAAATGCTCCCCCAGGCAAAGTTTATCACTCACATACTGGTCTGTGATCCCACAGCATTTTATGAGAGTACTTATCATATGTACCAAGGTTATTTCTTTACCATAATCTAGCTCCCACTAGACTTTGAGCTTGTTAAGGGTATAGATCATATCTTTGATTTAACTAATTATTCTATAAATTCTTTCCCAGTATCTCTTAGGTGCGGGAATTATGCTGGGTGCTGGAAATGAGGTGGAGCAGAGGTCTCTGCTACACAGAACTTACTGCCTAGCGAGGAAGAGAGACATTCAGCAGAAGTGTGATGTATGTTTCAGACAAGAAAGCCTCTCCTGCTGGGAGCTGAGGTTTTAATTAAACCTCAAGGATGTGCAGGAGTAGGAGTGGATGAAAGGTTGTGGGTAGAAGTACTGCAGATAGAGGAAACAGCATGTGTTAAGAATCAAATGGTTGGCAAAAGTGGCAAGAGAAGAGGCTAAAGCAGCATGCAGAAGCCCGACTGGGGAGATCCTAATAAGTTTTAATAAGGAGTTTGGACTTTTATCCTGAGAACAATGGAAATTCACTGAAGAATTTTAAGTAGGGGTGACATACTCATACAGGTTGAGTACTCCTTACCTGAAACGCTTGAGACTAGAATTGTTTCAGATTTCAAATTTGTTTGGATTTTGGAATATCTATATTATACTTACCAGTTCAACATCTCTAATCCAAAAATCTGAAATCCCACATGCTCCAATGAGCATTTCTTTTGAGTGTCACGTCGATGTTCAACAAGTTTTGCATTTTGGAACATTCCAGATTTTTGGATTAGGAATACTCAACCATACTTACATTTTATTAAGAGAGTGGAGAAAAAAATGGAGAGAAGCAAGGCTGAATACAAGGTGATCAGTTTAAAGATTGTGACGGCAGTCTAATACAGAGGCAACGGTAGCCTCAAGAGGGCAATGAAGTATGAAAGATGTGGATACACTCAAGTGATACTGAGGGGGTAGATATGGAATCACTCACTAGATGTACGGATGAGAGGAAAGATGAGTCAAGAAAGACTCCCAGGTATTAGGCTTCAGGTGTGGATAGACGGTTGCCCTTACTAAGATAGAGAACACTAAAAGAGGAGTAGGTTACTGGGTAGGGATGATATGGATCAGAAGAAAGACAAATTAAGCATTGATCCTGCTACATTCCAGGTGCCTATAAAGTCAAACAAACAAGTGAAGATGTGTCAGATATCTTTTTGGCTGTAGCTAAAGAGAAAATTCTACAGTATATAGATAGCACTCGAAGTCAAGGGTATACATAAGAATGCTGAGGGAGAGGTATACATGAAGACCAGAGGTCCAGGACTAAGCCTAGAACCACAAATCGTAGACACATGTCAACTGCCACTCGTCATCTTTACATGGAGAACATAATTGGGCAGCAAAGCTCAAGGACGAAGAGTATAAGTTGTGGAATCAGAACACCTGATGCAAATCCTACCACTTATTAGCTGTGCATTCAAATTATTTAATCTCTTATCTATCAAATTATTTGGAGGTAACTTCCTTATCTCCAAATAGGGATAACTGTCTTTACTGCATAGGGCTACTTGTGAAGACCGACAGAGACCATACGTGTAAAGGACCCATCATAGTGCCTATCACTTTAGGTAATAAGAGTTCAAGAGATGACAGCTGCTATTGTTATTACTAGCATCCCTGTTCTGAAAGGCTAGACAGTAGCACTTCTCTCCAACTTAAAAAAACCAAAAAAACAAAAAAAACAGATCATAAGATACTAATTTTAAAAATATTTTCAGTAAGTTATGAGTGACAAAATGAATTTCAAATTGTTTAACACCAGGTAAATGTCATTCATTACTCTGGTAATCACTAATCAGGGGCAAATAACTTCACCTTTGATCTGTCCATGTTTTAAAGAAATGATCTTTAATGCAATGTATAGGCAAAGCATCCTTTAGTAACAACCTCAGAAGAGTTATTCTGATTACAGAATTTGAAATGGACATCTCTATGCACTGCAACTAGATGCAAATCTGCTTTGAAAGACAGTGTCTGTAGAACAATGGCTTGTAAACCTGAATTTCAAATTAAATAACATATGATGGTTTAAAGAATATTTAATTTTTCTGTGATAATAGAAATCTTTGTCTTAAAAACAAATATCATAGGAATTCTATTTGTCAAACTTATACTTTCTAAATGTTTCAAATATACAAGAGAATTCTTTCATGTGATGAAACTATACAGCGGAAAAGAAACTGGAGAAAAACCAAAGGTTTTAATCTGCTGATTCTGCACTAACATAAGCAGGAACAATCCCCAGGATGCACCTGCTTCATCAAGTTAGTCAAAACTGAAACTTGTCAAAATAATGCATTCATTTGTGAGTTACTAGAAAGAAAATTTGTATCTCTCACTACATTCTCCAAGAAAAATCAAAATATGAAACTTACTAACTTGTTTGTTTTAAAATTTTCCAAAAGTTACTGAGATTTCCTAGTTTCAATCAATTATATGAAGTAGAAATTCCTCAAAATGGTGTTAATTTCAATTACTTTTCTTTCCATGGAGAAATTCTGCAATAATTTCTAAGCTAACCTTTTGAAAACCTCCACAAGAACAGTACCAATTTTAAAAACAAGGTAATCACTGTGCTGGTATAATGAAACTGACTGGTTATGCAATTTAAATCAGTGATAGCCAGGAATCACATCTGACACTTTTAAAATGAAAGGAGGAAAATGTGCCATTAAGTAAATTCTGAAGCTTCATGTAAAAATTCACATTTTCTAGATAAGAAATCATATTTTGGCTCTACAATGACATAAGTATTATCATAATCTATCTAGATCTGAAGAGTAAGATATTTAATTTATGGTAAATAGGAACTTACTGTAATAATGAACAGACTGCTTTACGTGAGGGTCTTCAAAAAGTTCACGGAAAGATTCGTATTGTCCTTTAACTCTATTTTTCCATGAACTTTTTGAAGTATCCTCATAACTAGTAGAAATCTGCTCTTACAAATTC
Source organism: Galeopterus variegatus (assembly GCF_000696425.1). NCBI lineage: Eukaryota > Metazoa > Chordata > Mammalia > Dermoptera > Cynocephalidae > Galeopterus > Galeopterus variegatus. The sequence goes on along the minus strand of NW_007727140.1, from coordinate 70,943 downwards.
AATTAAAATTGCTTAAGAAAGCTAGAAAAATAAAAAACAAAGAGCAAAATGAAAACATTCAGTGTTGGCCAGAGCATGGATAAATGGACACTTTCACACTGTTGCCAGGAGTATAAATTAGTACAACTCCTTAAAGAGGGGCATTTGGTAATAGCTATTAAAATTTAAAAGGTCCTCATCTTTACATTTAGCTTTTCTACTTCTAGGACGTTTACTTGCAGAAATGCTCTCACAAATATACAAACAGATCACATGCACAATACTTGTGTAGTATTATAATCTTAAAAACAAAAAGAACTTTGAGTCTATTGATAAAATTAGTTAAATAATTTATGATGCAGCCATTAAACAGAAATCTGGGCATCACTGACACAGATAGATTAAAGGTTACTATAGAGTCCTGTAGAAAGGGAAGAGATCCAAAGGCTGAATCCTGCGGCAAGCTCATGTTTCAAAAGCAGGCCAATATAAGGAACCAGCAGCCAGGTGAAGAAAGCATCTTCAGAGAAAGAAACAAATACTGGTGAGGGGTCATTAAAATGAGGACCAAGAACTGAGCAGGCATTCAGCAATTAGAATGTGATTGGTGGAGAACAGTACATTTAGTGGTCTGGAGGGGGCTCCAGCCTTGCTGGAGTCAGATTATAGAATGGAAAGAGAAGAGGTGAAATCAGTAATTATACACAACTTTTTCAAAGAATTATTCTATAAAGGGGAGTGAAGAGTGGGGTGGTAGCTGGGGAGGAACTTGAGCACAGACGTTTTTGTTTTTAACGTATAAGATATTACAGCTTGTTTCAATATTAAAGGAAAGAATCCAAAGAGAAAAATGTAAATGTGGCTAGAATGTTGTTATATATTGTCTTCAGAATACAAATGCATCTCTTCCTCATTTTTCATTGAAAAATTAAAACAAAATTCAAAAAGTTAACATCGTGATCTATACATATAAACACAAAGAATTTAACTTTATAAATTTCTCAAAGAACTTTTGTAGTGCCATTAATGATTGATATCGTATCTGCAAGTTTAGATGGGTGTTCTGTTAAATAAGAAAATAACTATTTAATCATGCTGCTTGTCTAAAGCAATCTTGTACTTCCAAACACAGAATAAAAGTAGCATTTTAATCAAATATATTTGCAGTCAAAGACAGTTGAAAAACAAGGATTTAATGTTAAAAAGCTACCAACCTCAAGACAACTGTCATAGTGTTCACCAATTTTAGTAAACACCAGATGAAATCCCAACCAACCAACCAATTGTCACCAAAAAAAAATCTCCAAAGTACTAAAAACAAAGCATCGGTATAGATGATTTAATGTAAACCATACTTGATTTAAGTAAACAATGTAGGCCAAATAAAGAGGTATTCACTGTTGCCCAGGAACATGCTATAGTAATATACTGAAGAGAATACCAATGTTATATTTGATACAATCAGATTGCATCCACCAAAAGTTGGGAATTGCTAAATACAGGTGAGAAACTACGTTTATAAACATGTAAACACACACACACACACACACACACACACACACACACACACACTACAGCAAGGAAGGCATTGCTTTACATATTAAAATGTATTTTTCACAAGAAAAATGAAATGTAGTCATATGGAAAATGAACAAAACATAAGACCAGAGTTCATACAAAGCTCAGTTCTCTCTGTGAGAAGAAATTAATGATTTTAAAGTAGAAACAGAAGTACTGGTCCACATACCAAGAAAAAAGTGACTACCAGGTGACAGGCACCGTTGAAACCACACAGAGTAAAACTTACTTAAGACAACTCCTATTGGAGAACAGTGAGTTTCTCTAAATAATGGCTTTAAACATAGTTCCTTGAGTTTCAAAAGCCCTGGTGAGCTGGGGGCTTTCCCATAAGGATGGTTTCCTAAAGGAGTTTCCTTGCATAAATAATTTCTTGTAAAACTAAACCAAACAAACAATAAGAAAAAATACCTTTTCATTAAAGTTAAGACCTGTTGCAGGCAACAGGTCCTATGTTTCCTTTACCTCCCATCTTTTGTTCCATCTGATTACTAGGTAAGGGTTGCTCCTTCCCTGCCAACCCCATGTGAGCAACAATGAAGCAGAAACACCATCCTATTACTAAACAAGCTCGCTTCCTTCAGAATCCAGTTTTAAGCAGGATTTAGTAAGTTTAAACTCAGTTCCTTTTGTGCCATTCAAAATAAATCAAGATGCTAGTTATTCTATTTAATTTTTCTTCTTTTTATTTTTTAAGACTAAGGATAATGTGTTTATTGCAGAAGATAATCCAAACAATAACAGTGTATACAATTAAAGAAAAATCACAGTCATCTTTTACCTGCTGCTTCAAATTCTTTTTCTCCAGAGGTAATGACTGTTAGCAGAAAAGTAGTACTGGACCTTTTTCTTTTGCTAACAGATTTTTAAAAAATGGCTTCTTTTCACATAAAGGATCTACGATGGTTAATTATGTGTATCAATCTGGCCAGGCCACAATGCCCAGATATTTGCTCTAACATTATTCTGTATGTTTCTGTGAAGGTGATTTCTGGATGAGATTAACATTTAAACTGGTGGATTCTGAGTAAAGCAGACGACCCTCCACAATGTTGGTGGACCTCATCCAATCAGACGAAGGCCTGAATAGAACAAAGACTGACCACCTTGAAGAAGAAGGAATTCTGCAAGCAGATAGCCTTTAGTTCTGTTTCTCTCGAGAACCCTGAATAATACAGGATGATACTAAGTGAATTACTTTACAATATGACAGTTTAACTTAATATATCACTGACATCGTTCCAGGTGGCAGTCAGGCAAATTGGCTATTGGTTCTTAACCATTCCCCAGGTGATGGTTTTGGCAGTGTTAATAGTGTCTTCTGAGAAGGCTTCTGCTCTTCTCATGCTGGCACCACCCCTTCCTGAGGACCCGGGACCTGGAAGTGCAGCCACCATCAGGTTTGGCCATGTGGAAAAAACATGATGAGGAAACCAATCTACTAAGGAGGCTGAACAGGAGAGAAAGAAAATGCTGGAGTCTTTAATGGCACAACTCCTAAACTGCCTACCTATGGAGTTCTGGTTATGAGAGCCAAATAAACCTCTCTTTCTGCCACTGTTTGATTTTCTGTTATTTGCAACAAAACAGGTTCCTTTTAAAATGGCTACGCGTATTCTTCTATAATAGGGAATACCACAAAGTAATCACTCCCCTCTTGATGGCCATTTAGTTATTCATTTTCAACAAATGTTTATTGACATGACGTGCAGAAAATAGTTAACACAGCAGTCCTGTTATCCTTTGAAAGGCCTTCTTGTAATGTGGGCATATGCTGGTGTCTGGGAATGAAGATTTCAGAAACGTTCCCACCATTGTAACTTATATGTGGCTCCCTGTGCCTAAACTGTTTGTACAAATATGTGGTTTAAGCTCAACACCTGTTTTCTTTCCGGGAATCTACAATTTTGTGACCTGCTAGGCAGAGGGTGATTACATGACTAGTTCCCAATAAAAACTCAAGGCACTGGGTCTTCAGTGAGCTGCTCTGGCAGACAACATTTCACATGTGTTGTTACAATGTGCTGCTGGGGGAATTAAGTGCATTCTGTATGACTCCCTCAGGAGAGAACTCTCAGAAGGTTGTGCCTTATTTCCTCCAGAGACTTCGCCCCATGCACCTTGCCCTCGTGCTGATTTCGCTTTGCATCCTTTTGCTGTAATAAATCATAACTGTGAATACAACTGTATACCAAATCATTAAACCTGAGGATGGTCTTGTGGACCCTTGACACAGTTGGTATCAGAAGTGGGATTTGCTAGAATGACCCAGATTCACTGAAATATGGTGAAAGCATTGTTTGGGAAGGGGAAGGATGGGGAAAGGATATGATGAATCTTTTTGCCCAGGTGGTTATGGAGTCATCCATGGTGTGAAGCAGCAGCTGAGCTATTGTCTGTTGTGAGAGGCAAAAGTTACCCATGAAATCTGAAAGTGATGGATGCAACTCCAGGAGAGTTGGTTTGCTGGATCCCCTGGCTGCTTTTGGCTCTGCTGGCCTAAGTGAGGGAAAAAACTGTATAGCCCAGGTGAGGCTTTTGGTTTTTGTTCTAAATGGGAGGAAAAAGGGCCTGCAAATTCCCAAGTATGGGCCAAAAAAAAAAAAAAATGTTAAAAGCTTACATTGCTCTCTCCTCTAAGTAAGGGGGAAAGTTAAGTAAGGTCCCAGGACAGGAGCAAAGTTTTAGATAAACTAGAAAAAAAAGTGGGGGCAGGTAACACTCTAGCATTTTTTTTTTTCCAGCCTGGCTGCTGCTGCTGCTGCTATAACCCAAACATTTCAGCCTGAATCTTCCCTCGCAGCTGTAATGTTAACACTGCAAACGCTGAATTTATTGCTAGGAGTTTGAGTATATCGCAGTAAGGGGAAAAAAAAATGTATTTTATGGCTATTGCATCTCGATGTATGGTAAAATTGATATAAAAGGTTAAATACTTGTAATTTCATAAATTCCAGATCCAGGGAAGCTCAAAGGTTGTGTTAGTGAAAAACAACCTCCATGCTTTTTGCTGCCAGTGGGTGGGTTGGAATTTAAACTGAGTACCGGAAACAGAACATCTGTAACTGATGATTTCTGCTATGGAAGATGTGGGTTTTTGCTTATTAGAGCATTTGGAAAAAGGAAGACATTTAGGAAAAAGAGGTAATCTTCAGATGGAGACAGGCTTTTGGAGTTTTAAAAAGCAGATTTTAGCTTGCTAATGAGTTCTTGTAAAAGCAGAGGTCTGACCCTTCAAGGCTTAGGATTTTCCAATTTGATGAGCACATTTTTGAGTGGGTCAACTTGGACTCTATGACTGACAAAAGGACTTAGAAAAGCCTTGCTTATCACTTGGACTTTCAGGCCCTGCAGTGTCTTGCCTCTGTCGCTGCTGAAAAAAACTCTTTGGCTTTTTCTGAATCCTGAATTCACAGATCTTAACTACCTGGATCTGATTCTAAGCTGGTAGAGCTTGCAGCCTCAGTGTGAGCTGTGCTGAAATGAAAGCAGGCAGAGGCTCAATGAATAGAACTCAGACTCTGAAACCCTGCACATTTAGGATACCTCTCTCTAGGGCCCTAAACTGTGAAAAAATCATGAATACTTGGCTGGACTGTCTGGGTCACAGGAAAGTGCTTGTTCTTTGATAGGACCACCTGAAATCCAGCTGCTCATTTGCTGTGCATTTCTGATACAGACACTAAAAGTATTCTTGTGATTACTGCCGAAAGCTCAAGTTGGGAAAAGAGGGTACATTGCAGGGACTGTGGCCCTCTACTCACTCCTGACAGGTTGATCGACTTCCAATCCTGTCTGGAACATATCTTGCTGCTGCTCACTCCTTGTGTCTGGCTTTCCCTATTGCCTGCAGTTTACAGCAATGGACTGGTCATCTGACTCCGCTTCCCTTGCCTACTCCTGCTCCACATGCCTCAGTGCAATATCATTAGTAAGTGCAATTGTCTTCAGAGAGGGGCTGATCTTTTCTAGGCTGCTCACTGGATAAATGGTCAGGATGAAAGGGGTGGGAGGTTATGTAAAGCCAATTTGAAAATTTTCGAAAATGCAGGATTTCATCCTGACCAACTGCTGAACCTGATGTCTTTCTGGTTAAGTTGTATAAAAATGCTTTTCTGTGAAGATGCTTTGTTCCTCTTGCACACAACCCCTTCACACAGACGGTCTAGACGAACATAGGGCATGACTAAGTAAAATTATGATTTCTGAATGGCAACACTGATTTTGTAACAACTGAGGAAAACAATCCAAAACTCCTGCACCCGAGTAGGCACAGAGGGGAGCTGGCAATGATTTTTTCTTAAAACTGTTTTTGGAAGTTTCCACCTCTTCCTAAAGGAACATACTCTGCACCTTTCTAAGCTGTTGAGTTGTTCTGAATTCATGCCCCTGAGCCTATGACTGCACCTGACAGGGCTGACTATAAGACAGCAGGAGATAGCCCAGGTCCTGCACTTTCCATGCGGAAAACCTTCAGATGTTGTCCACATTCATGAGGTAGGTAGATGGACTGGTGTCGTGGACAGCAATACCACTTGGAGCTGACTGGCAGTCCCTCTGACACTGGGAACTGAACTAAATTATTTGGGCTGGACTGGGAACCCTAGGACAAGGCGCCCATGGGGGGAGGCCACATTGTACTGCCTGATTAATGCATGCCCCGCTTGGGATGTCACAACAATTGTAAATTCTTTGTTTCCAGGGTTATTGTGTGCACCCTCTGGGATCAACTCTCATAACCCTGCCTCAACACTGGAAGGCTTTCAGGTCAGATTCTACTTACTGACCACAGTCATGCAGTGCCTGAATTAATGCCTTGGGCCAGGTAAAAAAAGGTTAATACAGAAACTCAAGGAGGAAGTCATCTGGCTTTCTGAAATAAAACAAATCCCATTCATCATAATGGTTTAACTGGCTAAGTCTAGGACTTTTAGAAAGACATTACTAAAATCAATACCGCAGGTTGGTCTCACTACTGTCTGGGTCTTATTGATAATAACTTTGCTGTAAAGACGCCTTGTGTAATGACCAAGAGGGTAGACTGTGCAGAGGAGAGTTAACACAGCAGGCCTAAACTTCTATCCTTGAAAACACCTGCTCACAAGGTTGGCCAGTGGCTGACATCGGGAACTTAGATATCTGGAGAGTTCCCACCATTCTAACTGATAAGAGTGGCTCACTTAAACTGTACCAACAATATGGTTTATGTTGAACACCTGCTTTCCTTCTGGGAGTCTGCAATTTTGATACGTGCCAGGCAGAGGGACTCAATTTAATCAGTCTGCAATAAAACCTCCAGGTACTGGGTCTCTAATGAGCTTCCCTGGTAGAAAACATTCCACATGTGTTATCGTAACTTGTTGCTGGGAAAATCAAGCATGTCTTGTGTGACCTTCCTGGGAGAGGACCCTGGGAAACTCACACCTGGTTTCCCCCTGACTTCACCACATGCTCCTTTTTCTTTGCTGATTTTGTGTTGTATTATTTTACTGTAATAAATCATAGCTGTGAATACAATTCTAAGTCCTTTGAGTCTTCCCAGAAAATCATTGAACCTGGGGGTATGGTCTTAGGGATCCCCAACACAACTAGGAATAAGTGTGAAATGTCCAAGAAATAGCAAGAAGGCGAGTGTGACCGGAGTCATGTGAGTAAAGGGGACTGGCAGAAGATGAAGTCAGAGAGATAGGAGGGGCCTCATCGTGTAAGGCCTTGCTAGTAAAGGTAAGACCCATTGCATTTTATTTTGAGTATGACAGGAAGCCATGGGAGGCTTCTGACAAGAAGGAGGATCACTCTGGCTACTGTTAGAGAACTGACATTAGGGAGAAAGTGAAAGCAGGCAGGCCAGATAGATGCTCTTATAAAAAGGAAACTCTTCAATTGGGTGGTGTGGCAATTATGTCAGAAAGAAGAAACGCAAGTTTATGTTTATGTTTGAGTACATCTTTATGGATGAGTAGAAATTTGATAGATGGATTTGGGCAAGGGAGTGAGGAAGGCATTTTAAGCACTGGTGAGAACCTATACAAAGGCTCAGAGGCAAAAGTGCATGGTGTATCTGAAGAACTGAGAAGCGCTTAGTATTGCTGAAAAAGGATGTCTGGGGGAGAGCTGTAGGAGATAAGGTTACAGAAGCCGCTGTCATGTCAGACACTGAAGGCTCTGTGAATCACGCTAAGCAGTGTGCACTTCATCTCATAAGCAGGGTTGTGAACAGGGGAGTCAACTTTGTGTTTCAGAAAGATTGGTATGGCAGTCACATGAGAGGCTGACAAAGGCACTCCCTTTTGAAGTAACTGTCATATAACCCAGTTCTAATGTGGCTGGAATTGCACACACACAAACCTATATATATGCAGCTTACATGTCATATTTGCATAAGTTCTTAAGCCTTTTCCTGTATTAAGAAATTAAAAACAAGTCTAAATTATTAAAAAACAAACTGAAACAAATGAATCTAAATGTTTATAAATTTGATATAACCACACAGAAAATTATTCAAGTGATTTTAAAATACCATATTATTACAAATCCCTAGTTAAATATATCCTAAGGACAAAAAGAACCATAAAGGAATGTTAGACTGCATTTGTGGTCCCATGGTTAGTGGCAGTGTTGCCACTATTATTTTGAAACTATACATACATATCTATTGGGAGACAGCAATGTAACCTTAATGCCATTAAGTACTAAGATTTTCAGTACCAACGAAAGGAGACATAAACATAAAAGGAAAGAAGCAAAAACCCTGATGGGGAGGAAAAAGCTAGCAGACTTGCAATATTCTTTCTTTTTACTGGCCCAAGAAAGAGAGAGTGATGTTCTGATCAAATCACCTTAGAAAAAAGCTAATGAGAGAGCTGATAAACACACTAAAGGCATTTACTACTAGAAGAGTCTTTAGTTGTGGAATGCAGGACAAACTTGTTCTGTCTAGATTGCTCATTACACATAAACATGGGATGTATGTAGGCAGGACTCTCTAGGAAATATCACATAAACTATGCAATTATCAGGGAATAAACTGGAAATGTCTCATAATGGCAATAGCTCCCTTTTGTGGAAGTGACGTTCCATATGCATCACTTAGAGGCCTTATATGTTAAAATCTGGGCCAGAACACATCCTAACTGAGGCAAGAAGGGACCTAGGAGCAGCTCTTGTAGTCTCAGACTTCTTTGCACTTTGCCCGTGTCTTGTGATAACTGTATCTTTGAAAATATCTACCAAGTTAGACACTGGGTAAAATCTCCAATTCTTGTAAGTCCAATTTGTCAATCCAACCCTTTTGTTTATCGCACCTGTAATATTTAATTTGAATTGGAAGTATCAGTATGAACGATACATTTCTTAACCCAATCCACCATAAAGGCCTACAAGCAATGATAACTCAGTAGTAATGCATACCCCTGGTGCCTAGATTGTAGTATCTAACCTACTAAAAGGAACCAGGTTCCTTGAAGAAACAGCTGACATTCATTTCTGGGTCAGGAAATGTATAAGATGAATTTGGGACATCTTGTTCTTCCTGAAAGGAAAAAAAGTTACATAAGATCACCAGGATCTAGCCAAAACAAAGAAATGGAATTCCCAATGGCTAAAAATGCAATGATTTGAGAAACAACAAAAAAATGGCTGCAATAGAGTGAAAAATAAAAATCCATGGAATTATAATGCTGCCTGTGATAATGTGAAATATATATTTGGTCTTTGTCCTGACAATATAGCTCCTAAAATCCTTGGAATCTCCAGAGAGATAAGAATTTCTTTTGTATGCTAATGAGGTGGGTGGTAGATGGGGGCTCCTAGATAGCCTTGGGATGAGGGCTGGATGCCAAGGGAACCAACCATGTGATCAGAGGGTTGGAACTTTCAGTCCCACCGCTCAACCTCCTGAGGGGACAGGGTCTGAAAGTTAAGCTGATAAATCAATGGCTAATGATTTAATCAATCATGTCTATATAATGAAGCTTCCATAAAATCCCAAAAGAACTGAGTTCTAGCAGTTTCTGGACAGCTGAACTCATGGAGTTTCTGGTAGGTGGCATACCCAGAGAGAGCATGGAAGCTCCACAACGATTCCTACATACCTTGCCCTAGGCATCTCTTCCATCTGGCTATTCATTTGTACCCTTTCTAATAAATGTGTAAATGTAAATAAGTGTCTTCCTGAGTTCTAAATTCTAGCAAATTACTCAGACCCAAGGAAGGGGTCTTGGGAACCCCAATTTATAGCCTGTCAGTCAGAAGTAGAGGCAAAACAATCTGGGGATTGCAACTGGCATCTGAAGTGGAGGATGGTCTTGTGGGACTGAGCCTTCAACATGTGGAATCTGATACTATCTCCAGATAGACAGCATCAGAATTGGAATTGAGTTGAATTAGAGGACAACCAGATGGTGTCTGCTGGAGAATTTGCCACAGAATTGATTGCTTGCTTGATATGTGGGGAAATAGTCCCACATAACTGGTGTCAGAAGTGTTTACTGAATGAGTGAAAGTAGGAAAAACATTTTGATCTGGGGATTTCTATATCTTTACAATGCTCAAAAGCAAAGCAAAGCAAAACAAATACAAACAATCAAAAATATATTCATTGGTCTTTGGAGGTTGCTAGGGCATCGAATTCTTCTCTGAGAACATTTCAAGGGAAAGAATCAAGAATTTATCCTGCCTTCCGTGTACAGACCATATTTCAGGGTAATCAAATACTTGATGAGGGAAAGTTCTTTATAAAAGAATCCCAGTAACCAATGCAGGAGGAATAGTAGAATTACAAAGGCACCATTTTGCAACTTCTAATGAAATAAAGGATCCAGACAACAAACATAAGTGGTTGCTGAAACCACTAGGCAAAAGATCAAAGAGAATGGCTGGATCAGGTTTCCGCCATCTGATCTCAATGATCAATCTCAACATGACTAAAAGTGGGACAATCTGATACTACATGCCTTGCACTGCAATGTAATAGAAAGTACACAACACCAGCTATGAAATATTCTCAATAAAAAGACTGAATCAAATCTACCCAAGCCTCTAGAGCTAACTCCCAGTTTACAGAAGATAGGAGAACAAGCTAAATGACATCACAAGGATGTGACCAGCTAGATCCAAAATGTGGGAAACAGTACAGCACAAAGGACATTATTTCTTTAACCAATAAAATGACACTTTAGAACAAGCGAGTGAGAACTGTTAAAGAGTAAGAGAAACCTAAGATCTTAGCTTGATTCAAACAAGCCAATTATAAAAAGGCACCTGAAACAATTGGGAAAACTGAACAAAGTCTGGATATTAGGTGATGAAGAAATAATAGCTAATTTTGTGATTTTGTTTAAAAAAAATTCTTACTTTTAGAAACACATAGATAAAAGAACATGTAGAATTTGCTTAAAAATACTCTAGGAAAGAAAAAAAGGGCAAATGTGTGTGGGATGGTAAAGAGGAAACAAGAATAGCAGAACGCTGCTGCCTTCTGAGGCTGAGTGACGGAGGGCACGAGGGGGTCACCACACCCTCTACTCCTGTGCATGTTTAAAAATCTCCCTAATAAAAAAATAAAGGAATGAATTAAACTATATTTGGCAAAAATGTTAAAATACTATGCTGAGGTACAGGAAAAGAGGTAGTTTCAAAGGAAGTAAACAGAATTACTTTTCTGAAGAACAATTTAACAATATATATCAAATGTCTTAAATTTTTACATTCAACAAATTTACTTTTAAGAATTCTAAGGAAATTTTCATGTCTGTGCACAAAGATACATCTAAAATGATCTCTCAGCAAAACATAAGCAACCTACGTTTAAGTTATGGTATATTTACATATAAATATTTTTCATAGCCATTAACCATCAAATTGTAAAAGAAATAAACATGGGAAAATGTTCACGCTAACCTGTTAAATGCAAAATGCAGGCTGTAAAATACTATAAAGTTTGACTCAATTTAGTTTTCTTAAAACTATTCGTACACGTAGAAAAAAGCCTATAAGAGTCTCCATGATGTTAATAGCTGTTATTTCTAGTTGACGGGATTAAGGTACTTCAAATTTTTCTGAAATGGTTTTTCTATTCATGAGTATCACAGTAAAACAATTTTATTTTTTCAAGTTCAAATCCTGAGAGCTGTTAATAATGGAATAATAAGTGGGTAAGGTGGTAATCTTTGAAATAATAAACTAAATGGCAGAAGGGTGGTGGGACAAGGCAGAGTGGACACGTTAATAATTAATTTTTAAGAGAATAGGTACTTAGCACACTATTGTGAGAAAGACCAAATTTTAAATTTAAAAGGAGAGGTGTCAAGGTGAAAGTCAGAAGAGGATTAAAGTTTATGTAAGTTTCAATTCGAGAGGGATAAATACCTAAATCAAATTACTTAGGATGATTGAAAAGGTTATTGTAGTAAAAATCTTAACACAATTCTGAAAATAACCAAAGTAGCATGTTAGACAATTCTTCTTGAGTTTGTATTTTTGTATCTCCCTGACAGATTATTTTAAAAAATTTCTTAGAAATTTATTTACATATCGGAGTCCAAAAAGAAATGTTAGGATATTAATATAATACAAATGCAATTTCATTTACTGAATTCAGGTCATATAACCTGGGTCAAATGTGTTAAGAGAATAAACTTCGATATACTAAAATCTAGAAAATCCAGTAAAACTATACTCTATACACTATATGTGGTTAATAATCAGTAAAACCAGCCTTCTTCAATATCTTCTTCACTCACTAGCTTTAAATTTCAGTTATCTCCTTCCTATATCAGGCAAAAGCCAAAAACAAACAAACAAACAAACAAAAAAACGTCCAGACTACCTGGTTTCCGTGCTTTCTTTGGTTCTTCATAGTCCTTGTTTTCTGGATTTGGAGATTCTAGAAAGCTGATTTCTTCTGTGACACTTTCGCCCTCCTGGTTTGTGAGGCTGTCTTCCTCTTCTTGAGTAGGGGATTCCAATTCTGACTCCTCCGAATCAAGAAATATCTGACCTGCAACTACTCTGCCTGCAGTGGTGTGGTCCTTTACTGACTCATCTGATGGCAAAGAAGTCTGAGAATATAAAGTATTTTTAGTTATCAACAGTATCAAGACTCTCCCCAACCCACTTTGACTATTACTTTTAGTAATCCAGGTATCATGTCTCCCTCAGCTCCCTGAAGTGCCACACTTCCTCATCTCTGTGGGCTTTGGCATGTGTTCATCACCTGCCTAACTCTTCCTCTTCCTCTGAATTTCATCTTAGATGTTACTTCCCGAAGTGTAGGTCAGGTTCTCCCTCTACAACCTTCCTCTATGATAGCCCTGTATCATTACTTCTTGTTTTTATCTATATTCCCTCTAACCTAGAGATCAGAGCTCCTACCTAATTTGGTCTCCTTGGATATGTAAGAATCAGTCTTATTCATTCAATCAACCAATAAGTCCATTAACCCAGACTGTCTTTTTTGAAAATTGATATTAGTGAAAATAAATGGCAGAGGTTAAGTCTTCAAAATTAAAAGAAACTGCAAACAAAAAATAGGAATAAAATCAATATCTCATCAGGCAGTAAAAATGCTGCTGCTTTAAGACTCTTACACCCCCCCACCCCTCACAGAGTACATTCAAGTTGAAATTAAACCTACTAGCCAACACTCTTAATGGAAATACTTTCTCTTTTGTAGGTAACTGACTCCCCCCTCCCCCCTGAAGAACTAGAACTAATATTAATAACACCTAACTTTTTCTTTTCTTTTTAATTCAATTCTGTCACTCAAAAGATGCATATTTCACATCCTTTCTAAGGTACACAACTCATGCTTTTAAACTGAGCAGCAACTATTGGCCAATGCAAATTTTAGTACACACCTTGGAATCTAAGGATTCATCTTGGCTGCCTTCTTCATCTGTAAATAAATTTTAAGACAATTTAATCATCTTTCTTGCTGGGAAATCACAGGTATTATTAAAAGAAAGCATCTGGTAAGTTTAGCAAATAATCAAACACGGGTAAACAAATCTAGAATTATTTAACAATTAGTTGTATTCAGCAACTGTTCAGAAAAGACTAAATGAAAGAAAAAAATGGATTGTGGGGAATAGTTTTTCTTTCTCTAGGGAAGACATTAGCTTCATCTGTTATACAAGTGAGAAGACCAACAGGCCCCAATACCAAACACAAACACTTCTTCAGATTCCACCCAATACTTCTATATATATTTAGTCTATTAATGAGAATGAATTACTAAGTTCATACAAATAAATCTTTAATTTCATATTCCAGGCTTCTACCTATTGTTTCTCTGCTCAGGATCTGGGGTTATAATAGTTTATTTTAGTGCTAATTAGCATTCTACTGTTCAGTAATACTAGTAAGTATTATTATTTGACAGAAGAGTTGCCAAATATATTTAGGATTTGTGTTCTACTTTTCTGAAGAGATAACCAGATATAAGTAAAAAGTAACATCATACTATAATTTAGTATTCAATGACATGATAGCTATTTATTAAGAAATCAATAGCTTATATTAAATAAATCATGAATCCAGACACTAGTTACACCTTTCTTCCAAATTCACACAGTCTGCTCTGGTTTTGTCTGATTCCATTAGTTTTCCTTCTATTATTCTTTCCATGTTCACTGGCTATTACTTCTATTCTGGCTGCTTGTTATTCTTTTCCCTGTTCTTATGTAAACACATGCAACAACCCAATATCCAGGTGCAAATGTTTAATCTTTGTATTACTTGCCAGTTTAAAAAAAACAAAACTGTCAGATGATCTCTAAGTTTCCTTCTTGCTCATAAAATTACCTCATTTTATCCAGGAGGGAGTTTCAGTATGGCCTGCTCCATAAGCTCTATGAGAAATTAATCAGTAGACAAAATGCTGTAAGACTATGTGATTTTTACTAGAAAATTTGGTATTATAGTTGCCATTTATCTTTACTTCATATGGTTATTTCCTAAATATTATTCATAACTTATAACTCTCTAAAACATAACAGAAACATGTTTGAAGTTTGTTATCAAAGTTCTGAGCTAGTTTAAGAAGTATAACCAATTCATTATTCACAAAATACACAAATCTATTTCACAATATTTATTTTTGAAATTTGAGAAAACCAGTCTACTATTGAGGTTTTGCCATATATGAAAGTGCTGTCAATTAAAAGAAAATCTAAACTATAGCTACTGTTCATATTCACTTACTTTTAGATTACCTTCAAAATATGTTTTATTTTTGGCAGGTGGAGAAAAGAGTATGACATGTAGTCCCATAGTGCTCATAACATTTAGGCAGTAGTGTCAATTAATTGATAATCAACCTTCACACTAACTTCTTCACAAGTATTACCCAAAGCCCAAATTTTAACAGATGGTTCAAATTCCATTCTCAGCAAGGATAGAAGAAAAAATTTATCTCTATTATATATCAAAGCTATATGTATAGATGTAGTTAATTAACCACAAATATCAACTATGTAATATATCAATAGCAGACATTAAATGTGCAAATGTACATGATATATCCCCACATACTGAACTTCTAGTTACAACTGTAAAGCACTAATCACTAAATTTAGTACCTCGTCATAACAGGTCACATAGGTAGCAAACAGGTAAATAATATAGCTAGCTATAAATAATTTAAAGATATGTACGTTTGAGACACTACAAGCTGTTAGGCATTAGAGTAGCAATAAGTGTTTTTGAATACCAAGAGACATGACTTGTGACATCAGGGTTATTTCATGTGAATTGCATCATACTTCTCTCTCTTTCCCTCTCTCTTTACAAACTAGGAATATATACTAAGATTACAGGTAAATAGAATTCTTTCTCAGTTACTAAACTGGGAAAGCCTCTTCCAGATGGTAGCCTGAAAACATAATTATTGTCTCTTTCAAACTGATGTACATATCCACATAACATTTCTTAAAAAGTTGCTTATAACCTAAGAACTTCTGATATGTAGTATTCAGGTAAGGATTGAAGATACTGAAGTTATGCATAAATAAAAAGCAAACAGTAATGCTTTAATAAGAACACAGACATCAAGCAACAAGAAAAAACAAAAGGATTCAATGCAAAGTCATGGATTTCTCACTCATTAGTATCACATTCAAAATACAGTTCACTGTAACTTTACACCTTCCTTTGAAAAAGATTAATTTTCATTTTTATTTTATTAGCTAACAAAGCTCCAACGTACCAGGGATATTCTTTCAGGAAATGCAAAGTCATGGATTTCTCACTCATTAGTATCACATTCAAAATACAGTTCACTGTAACTGTACACCTTCCTTTGAAAAAGATTAATTTTCATTTTTATTTTATTAGCTAACAAAGCTCCAACGTACCAGGGATATTCTTTCAGGGAAAAGTGATCATTACAAATTCATTTTCCCATCTGTCATGTAAATTAAAAGACTGATACACCAAATACAGAAAGTCTAAAGAGTTTGATGAAAAAAGACCAGATATCCTGTCTTCTGCTTTGCCACTGAATCTGTGCAGATCCTAGGATATCCTTGATTCTAAAAATTACCCCAAATCTGAGGCATGGCTAGCTAAGTTCGAGACCAGGTTTCATCACATATTAATACTGACACACATGGTTCAGTATCGAAAGCTTGCTCAATCTCCATTTTCTCAATCTGTCAAAAGGGGATAATACCATCTGTCCTGCTGACCTACAATAATGTTTTTAGGAACAATTAAAATAGTGAAATTAAACATTCTCTGCAATCTGAAAACGACTCTCTGAATTTACAGTACTGTTATAAATATTACCTGAAATACCCGGCAGGGGACCTAATTAAAAAGACTAATACTGTTTGGCACAAAGGAAAAAAGGGTATAAACCACCTACTTTTTCCTGCCCAAAATAAGAAAACATGCATTTCTAAATGAGAAAAATGATAGCCTTTTCACTATCATCTTGAGAAAATGAAAAATATCTTTTTAATCTTCTTTTTAAAATTTACTTATTCACAAGGAAAATGAGACTTTTCTAATATATTTACATGCTTCTAAACAAGACATTAGATAATAGCTACTAACAATGATAGGATCAAGATCCTCTTTGTTGGCTGATCATACTCTACCTGGTAATAAATGCAACTTGCTTTGGGTAACCACTTTTTTTTTGTCAAATACAAAATTACCATCAGAAACTTGATTTTTATATAGAAGCGAAACTTTAAACCTAAGCTTTTGAAATGAAGCTGAAATCCCATATAAATAAGCACTTTAATGAATGAAAAAGCCAACTGAAAAATCCATGTACTTAATTTATAAAACTTTATCTCGGGCCGGCCCGGTGGCGCACTGGATAGTGCGCTGCTTGGGAAGCG
>NW_007727140.1:45271-53570 GCF_000696425.1 Galeopterus variegatus | reverse complement strand
GGGTTGCGATCCGTTGCCGGACACGGAAAAAAGACAAAAAACAAACAAACAAACAAAAAAACTTTATCTCACCCAAGTATTTTATGACATTTGAATTTCATGTGAGCACAGTACTGCCTTTATTACCAGTACTTTTCAGCATGCACATCTATATTGCTTTAGTTCTGGCTAAATAAGGTTTTTGCCTTTACCAGAGAAATGTTTTGGCATAGCTTTAATTATGATGGAAATTAGAGCAGACATTTCTTGAACACAATCCTCTACTTCAATACAACCCAAAAATTTAACACTTGAGTATTAATAATCTTTATTATACCACCCTGAGAGTCCCAACTGTCAATCTTCTCCTGTCTCCATTGACATGGAGCTCTAATTACATGAACTATAATCAAAGAAAGTTGGAGACAAATTTGTATGCTTTAATTTTCTTTAAACTCTGCAAACTGAATTCAGAGGAATATACACCATGTTCTTTAATTACTGTAGTTCTCAAACTTTGGTATGAAGAATCACTTATGGGGCTTTAACCTACAGATACCCAACCCAACCTGTTCCTGACCTAAAACTAAAGTTTTAACAACCCCTAAAAGACATTCTGATGCAGGTGGGGCCCACGGTCCATCAGGTACTCAACCTATTAAACTTAGCTTCATTTCATACTTTCTTGATCAAACAACTGCTAGAAGTGCTTCAACAGTTATGTACAGTCTTTAAAGATGTGGTCATGAACACAAATCATCACTACAACTGGAGGGAGGGGAGTGGACCTCAAAGCATGATAGGGTAGCAAAGTAATTAGCAAATGCTTGTTGTTTTTGAAATGGTCTCTCAAACCACATCATGGGTAGAATTTTAGGTTTAGGCCTCTCATTTTAGAAGCTGAATGACGTTATGACATTGAATTACAACTAGGACAGATAATTTGGGGATTCGAATAACCATCCGGGAAATTTTCTGTTACATGGGTAGAATTTTAGGTTTAGGCCTCTCATTTTAGAAGCTGAATGACGTTATGACATTGATTTACAACTAGGACAGATAATTTGGGGATTCGAATAACCATCCGGGAAATTTTCTGTTAAAAAAAAAACAAAAACGAAAAGAGTTGACATTTATACTCTGCCTTGCTCCAAAAAAAAAATTAAATCCACAGTACAGCTGTCTTGTTAACTGAAACTGATTAAAATTCCAAGGCTTTACTGTACTAATTGTTGCTCTTTCAACACTCAGAAACACTTTTTTATCAACACTCTCAAAATAGAGGTTTTCAGATGTAGGCAGACTAAAACAATAAAAAAGAAAAAAATCATTTTCAGAACCAGAGTATAAATCAACTAATTGCAAAATCAATTCAAGACCACATAAATATCTAAACAAAAAGTTGAAACTAAAATTTGCTAATCATTTTATAAGGACCAAGATTTCTCAAAACTCATAAAATCACTGTCAACAAACATGGGGCAACTAAGAAACACTGTAACAGAGGTCACCACTTTCTCAGGTTTTTAAAAACAGGGGCAGAGAGGGGCTATAATTACATCCGAAGTCTTCGTTTTTAAATAGACAAATGGACCTGGGACCACCTCAGGTGTTAAGCAAACCCACCGAACCACTGTCAACATTCTGGTCTTGATGGACCCTGCTTGGCCCAAAGTGACAGCTCCAGGTGTGTCAATTACTTCATTGACAAATCCCAGACCCAGGTTCCTGACCCGATGCAGCACCTCGTCTACATGAGGGTCGAGGAAGCTCCACTCGGGCTCCGGTGTCACGGTGGGTCATAGCCAGCTGTTGGGGTTCACTCCCATGGAGCCAATTCCTCATTCGTGAGGAGTCGCTTAAAGTTTGTTACGTGGGGGAGAGGTGTGGGCAGGGGTGACCGCCCCTTCTTTTCCTCCCCTCTCCAGCTGCCTAAACACCCCCTTTAGTCCAGGCCAACCGAAGACCAGAGAAAAAGCGAGTAACAGTCCAGTGCGAGGCGGGACTAGAGAGAGGGTTGTCCGCGCCTGGAGCCCCCACGGCCCTGCCCACAGACGGAGGCCGGGGGGGCGGCGGCTCCGGGCCTTCAGCCCGAGGGGGCGGATACTGACCCGAGGACGCCGAAGCCGTGCCCAGCAGCACCGCGCAGAGCAGCAGCGTCAGCCCGAGCCGGACCCGCATTCTGCTCTCGGGGCCGCTGCCACCCCCTGGAGCTGTCGCCTTCGCCTCTGCCACCAGCGACTCAGCCACCTCCACCGCCTCACCGCTGTTCTTCCTGTCCTGGTCTTCTTCGACCGCCCCTTCCCAGGCCTCTCTAAGCCAGCGCGCAGCCAATCCCCGCCCGCCGCCTCGGGCTCGTCGCCCAATCGCCGTGCTCGCTCCGCCCACCTCATTGCCCCGCCCCGGGGTCATCTAGTGACCAATCATTGTCCGAGGCTTTCACACCAGCTTTCCCGGTTGGGCCACTGCGCCGCCGACATGGCTCCAGCTAATTGGTTCAACCATCCCGGAATTAGAGCGTGAGTCAAGGACTGGGAGAGAAGAGACTCACCCAGGACCACAATTCCCACAATGCACTTTATGTAAGTCACTCGGAGTGTGCTCTTGGGAAACGTAGTCCATTGTGGGGCAAGGGTTACAAGTGCAGGTGGCTGTTAGAATTTGACTAACACCTGGGCTAGATATTACTCCAAACTATGAATGCACAGGACTTTTTTCTTTTCTTTTTTAAGTCAAAATAAATATCAAGGAACACACATTATAAGGTTAGGAACTTGTGATGTCTCTTCCTATTTGTTATATTTAGAAAATTTGAATTGGGCATGGTGATATGAGCACTGAGAAAAATGCAACAGCTAGACTGAATTCGAGGTATACTTTTAAAAATTTAAATAAAAAAGTACCGTGGTATACGGAAACCAGAGAGTAGCTTACTATCTATCCTGTTCCCCGACAGAACAAAAGAAAATAAATCCACACAGTGCAGATGATCTCAATGTTAATTATTTTCACTATGACCGCTAGATAATAATCATCTGGGAAATGTGTCAACAGCCTTTGCAAAACTCTTTCTGAGACTGTCCTCATCTCTCTCTTCTTGTGAGTTGCACTGTTCTCTTCTTCCCTGACTAGGTTTTGGAGGCTGAGTTGATGTGTGTGGAGATAGTGATAAGTGATAAGTGTTTGTATTGAAGACATAGAATTACTCTTGTGTAATAAGCATCGATTCCAGGCATGCTTCCAGCGGGTGATAGGGCAGTGGCTTGGTGTTCTTGCTCCTTCATCAAACTGTGTAATTCTGCTTTCTCTAGCACCCATCCATGATCACCTCTTAGGCCTGGAACCTATCCAAGCCAAGTGCAGGGATTTGGAAAAGTCCATACTGGCCATATATCTAGACATCTCTGGGCATTTTTCTTCCATCTTCTTTGTGAGAGAGCCCTTTGTTCCAAGACGATGGTAAAAAATCTAACTGCTGTTCCTCATTCACATCAGAGGGGATGAAGGAAAGATATTATCTCACCAAAAAATGTTCTCTTTTCTACTAAGTCTTCTTGGTTCTCATCTCCATTTCTGTCACTAACTGTTTCCTCTGATTTTAAGTCAAAGAGTAAAATATGGTATATTTTCCTCCTTTTTTCCATCTTATCAATCATTGAGTCCTATAATTTGAACAATGTAATTACTTTTTGTGACTTTTTTTCTCTTTCTCACTGAAAACTCCCCTAATGGCCCTCATTTCCCCTTACCTGGCCTATGCACCTGAGTTATAGCCAAATTTACTACATTACTGTCCCTTCGCTCTGACCTAAATCACATCCCATGGCCACATTAATTTCCCTTAAACACTGCTTTTATTACCTATTCAAAATTTTTCAGTGGCTGCCCTTTTCATAGAATCAAAAATATTAGAACTTTTTCTACTCTCAAGAGAGGAACTTGTGCTGACAGTTCTCTCTCGGGGTAGTACTGGTGGAGAAACTTATATCTTCTTCAGAAGCAGCAGTGATTATCTGATTGATGAGATTGAAGAAAGTTCATTGCCTCATTAAGGGCCCACTTTTTTTCATTTTTGTCTTTACTGAGTGCTTCTCAAATTTAAGGCGCTGAGCTGGGTGCTGCATGGACTAATTTCCTACTTCTACTGCTTTCCAGACTTCCACATTAACACAATCTTCCCTTCCCATGAGCTCCCCTACCCTCTCCCCAACTGCCCTTGCTTCTTCATAGCCACAACCCTGTTATCCTTTTCAATTTCACTTGTATTTTGTCTTGGTTGAGAATACTCCAACCAGGCTCATCCTCATTAATCTTCATTTCTCTAAGTATCCATTGACCATTCACAACCTTCCCTTTAAAACAGATTATAAACTTGAAACGATCACATGATTTTGTGTACAGTTGTATAGCACTGGTCTTGCCACCTACTAGCACTAGATTATATGTTGGTAGATACACCTTTTCTGTTTGTTGTGAGGTTCAAAAGAGAGATGCAAGAAAAATACACTTTTTACATGTAGAATGTTTTACAAATATTGTTTTTTTATTGATTGCTTGGTCAAAGTAGGAGAGGGAAATTAATTTTATTCCCTAATTCGAAAAGGTTTTAGAGCTGCTAGAGGTTTTGCCTTTAGCCAGCAGTGGGTAATCAACACGTTCTCATAATGATCATAAGACCCTAACTTCCTGGGAAAATTCCAGATCTCCAAAGCAGGTTCAGAATATGTCATGGGAAAGTCATTTATTTCATCAGCCTGCTACATCACATGATGATTAATTTGAAAAAAGGTTGTGAATTCTCCATGGCCTTATCCAATCTGAGCATATACTCCTCAAGGTTTCCTGCCAACATTCCTAGTTGAAGTTGTATACTTGCTCTACTTATACAAAATGTTAATTCACGTGTTTATTAATTTGCAGACTTCTTTAATATTTGCTCAGTTGTCTGTATTCTATTCAATCTATCCATATCAGTGTTCTGGGTCATTGTCATAGATTTCCAAGTTGCAGAAAACCTGTTTGCTCTGCCTTACAACACAGCATAGAGGTAGATAATAAGTGCCTTTTTATGCAGATGTCATTGATGTGACCTCATTCCATTGAAATTAATTATGCAATGAGCAAATGTTGAATACCTCATGAAAGTGTTCAGGATATAAAACACAGCTTGCTTTTCACTTAAGGATGGTGAGACAACCCCCAGAGACTTTTCTTGAGAATGGGGTGATTGTCACTACCTCTAGTGGGGTACTTCCTTTCCTTTGCTATTCTTGGAGATCTGGTTAAGTTGGTAATGTGCACAGGCTGCCTGCACTTGTATCAAGGTATCTGCCAGGGCAGGATTAGAGAGAAGCAAGAAGCAGATTATTTTTCCTTCAGGACCTAGAAAGGAATGTACTTTCTTTGATTTTGAGGAGGTGAATTAAAATCACTTTTATTGTGTTTCTTTTTCACACACAAAGGAAAATATAAATCCATGCTCTGTGAGTGAGATATAACCTGGCATCTCCTTATGTACATTCTGATCCCTTTGAGTAAATGGACGATGGCTTTATACCTCACTGTGTCCCTCATAACTTCAGGATAGTGTATGGCAGGTACCTGATGAATAAAATAAATAAGCTTTGAACTTTCTTGTCACTGTCCATGATTATAATTAAGAGTCATAAAGTTCAGAGTGTAGATCACAGATTGCGGAGGAATGTATTCAGTATATCTAAACTTTGAAGCTGATAGAAGGTGAGGGGGAAGGGGCCTCAGGCCATTTACTAAGTCTCATCCTGAAGTGACATTTACTTAGGAGCTGTGTAATCTTTCTGAACAGTGCTGACTCATACTAGATAAAGGAAAAGCTAGGATACCTTTATATTCTGAATAACTAGACAGGTATCACTGGGTACAATCTTTTCACAGATTTGTTAACTATTAGTTCTGCAGAGAGACTGGATTAAAACTAAATTTCAATAAGAACTTGATTAATTGAACTTTATAAGATAGAGATAAACAGCTTGGTGCTCCCATTAAATTCTGCATACTTAACCCCTGTGAAGATGGCAATGGATTTAATTAGTGAATCTAATTGCACTAGAGACATTATATTCTAGGATCTGCCTTTCTTCATTCCTTCCTTCATTCAACAAATATTTTTCAAGCACTGTCAATTCCCTCCAGCCAAAGTCCACCAGGAATACACCTGTAGTTGAGCCTGTCCTGGCTCTATTACTCTTCGCAGTGTGGAAGAACATACACCATGGGGTAGCTCAGTACGAGGGATTATTGAACCTTTTATAGAATTTGGGCTTTGGTTGGGTGATTTGTGGGAGGGTCTAGGGAAATCGGGTTTGCTCTAGATTGGATGCTGTTAGAAGTGACTTCGCTTTCTATAATTTGGTAGAAATAAATCAATAAATCTTAAGGGAGGGGAGATTAGAACAAGGACTAATCTGTAATTGGTAGAGAAGCAGCGGTTAATCATTTTGGCCAGAGAAGAAGTGTTTGGTATTTTGTGGGTGGCACAGGGACTTTGTTTTTGTCTGTGCTTAGACAAAATTATAAAATGGACTTGCTTTCTCTTATTGTATTCTGGTCTCACAGTAACCTGTTAGTGGTTGGTATTCTGTG
The DNA here is from genome assembly GCF_000696425.1 of Galeopterus variegatus. Taxonomy (NCBI): domain Eukaryota; kingdom Metazoa; phylum Chordata; class Mammalia; order Dermoptera; family Cynocephalidae; genus Galeopterus; species Galeopterus variegatus. The sequence goes on along the minus strand of NW_007727140.1, from coordinate 46,970 downwards.
AGTTAGCTTATGTCTAATCAGACAATATATATGGCCTAGTTGTGTGGGCCAGGTCGGCTTCTGAATGTCAGGGGCTGCTCTTTATTTTTCTTTCTCAGCAACCAGTGTGTGGCACACCCAGTTCTTGATATTGGGGATTTAGCAATGAATAAAACAGACAAAAATCATGGAGTTTATATTTTAAATAGAAGTAGAAAGAATACAAAGTAAATAAGTAAATTATAATATATTAGAAGGGGATAAATCCTATGGAGCAAAAAGTAAAGCAGGGAAGAGGAGTAAGGATACTGGAACAGGAGCTAGGGGGCATTTAAGTTTAAAACAGGGAGGTCAGGGCAGGCTTTCCTGTAAGTTCACATTTGAGCAAAGACTTACAGGTGCTGAGGGAATGAACGTGAAGATGTGGTAGTGAAGGACTTTGCAGGAATAGATAGCAGGCAGAGTGAAGGTTTCAAGGCAAGAGCATGTCTGTTGTGTTCTGAGAACAGCAAGGAGCCCTCGGGTTTCAGAAGAAGGTGGGGAGGGGGGTGGTAGCAGGATCTGAGGTCACCGAAGTGAGTGGGTCCAGTGTGCATGCATGCATGTGTGTGTGTGTGTGTGTGTGTGTGTGTGTGAGAGAGAGAGAGAGAGAGAGAGAGAGTGTTTTCCTGAATCTCATGACATTGACATTTTTTAAGTGCATAAGCCAGTTATTTTGTAGACTGTGCCCTAATTTCAGTTTGCGTCAATGATCAGATTCAGGTTATGCACTTTGGGTAAGAACACTGCAGAAATGATGCTGAATTCTTTTCAGTGTACCCTATCAGCAGACAAATGCTTTTAGTTAGTCCCAATTCTGGCAAAGATGATTTTGGCCAATTGGTTAAGGTCGTATTTTACCTTTTGTAATTAATATGTACCTTGTAGGGAATACGTTAAGACTATGTAAGTATCTCGCGGTTCCTTCAACATTCACCCACTAATTTTACCATATGTATTCATGATTCTTGCCTAAATAATTATTATGATTGCCAAGTGGTGATTTTCTAATTCCGTCATCCTTCTATGTTTTTTATTGGCATTCTAGTATAGGCAGAGCTTTCTCTTTTTATTCATTCATTTAATTAATTAATTTATGTTGGTGTAGACTCTTAGATTCTTACTTTATTCAATAGGTTATAATCCTTTACTATCATTGTTATCAGATTGTCTCAGATTTGGCCAGTGGGTGCCCCTTCAGAATGACATGTGTGTCATTGTGACGCATCCCCATCATTCTTTGAGCATACGTTTACATTTTTGCACTATTTACATTTTTTCTACTTTCTTTGATTCAGCCCTGGAATCAGCCATTTCTCCAAGGAGCCCTGCTTCCTTTCTGTGGAAAACGGTCTTTATATAGAAATACTCATTGCTACTAGTGTATTATTGCTTCTAAAATCTCCTAGTAGACAGATCTGGGACATATATGTGTGTGTTTGTGTGTGTATAGACGTATGTGGAAGTATGCATGTTTGTATGTGTACCTATGTGAGTGCATACACACACATAATATACACAGCCACAAACATCTATGTCCATTTCTATCTATCTGTCTCCATTTTTTAAAATCTCTAAGGAAATGAATGGGCCGGCCCGGTGGCGCACTGCTATAGTGCGCCGCTTGGGAAGTGTGGCGGTGCTCCCGCCGAGGGTTCGGATCCCACATACAGACCGGTTC
>NW_007727140.1:43608-44312 GCF_000696425.1 Galeopterus variegatus | reverse complement strand
AAAAAAAAGGAAACAAACAAACAAACAAACAAAATCTCTAAGGAAATGACTGAACGAGCTGCAAGGAAAATAGGAAAAAATATTTGCAGTACATATATTTTAAAGAGAACGTGTGTCCAAAATATATGAAAAACTCAATAGTAAACTATAATAAAAATATTATAAATCACTATGTAGGATATAAACATAGATGCAAAAGAAATATGAATTAAATAATATAAAATATGACACAATCTATATTATAAATACATAAAGAACTAATAATAAAAATACTAAAAACCAGTAAAAAATGGGAAAGATTTGAATAGGTACTTTGCAAAGAAAATGTACAAGTAGAAACATGAAAAGGAGTTCAATGTCATTAGTTATCAAGAAAAGGTAAATTAAAAGCACAGTGAAATATCACTTACTTTCACTAGAAATGGATACAATTAGAAAGCTTGACAATGTCAAATGATTTTTTTTTTTTAATTTTTATTTTGTCAATATACAATGTATATGATTATTATGGCCCTTCACCGACACCTCCCGCCCTCCTCCCTCTCTCCCCTCCCCCCCAAGAATGTCCTTTCCGTTTGCTTGTTGTAACAACTTCAAAAAAAAGTATAGTAGTTATATCTTCTTCCCTGCCCCCCCCCCCGGGTTTTTTTTTTTTTGGTTTTTTGGGGGGTTTATTTTTTTTTTTTTTTTTTTTTTTTTTTTTT
>NW_007727140.1:26086-43455 GCF_000696425.1 Galeopterus variegatus | reverse complement strand
TTTTGTGTGTGTTTGTGGGTGAATTAATTTGTTTATTTTTTTAGCTCCCACCAATAAGTGAGAACATGTGGTATTTCTTTTTCTCTGCCTGACTCGTTTCACTCAGTATTATTCTTTCAAGGTCCATCCATGTTGTTGCAAATGGTAGTATTTCATTCGTTTTTATAGCTGAGTAGTATTCCATTGTGTAGATATACCACATTTTCCGTATCCACTCATCCGATGATGGACATTTGGGTTGATTCCAGCTCTTGGCTATTGTGAAGAGTGCTGCAATGAACATTGGGAAACAAGTGTACCTTCGACTTGATGATTTCCATTCCTTTGGATATATTCCCAGCAGTGGGATAGCTGGGTCGTATGGTAGGTCTATCTTCAGCTGTTTGAGGAACCTCCAAACCATTTTCCATAGGGGTTGCACCATTGTGCATTCCCACCAACAGTGTAAGAGAGTTCCTTTTTCTCCGCATCCACGCCAGCATTTATCTTTCAGTGTCTTTTGGATTTTTGCCATCCTAACTGGGGTGAGATGGTATCTCAGTGTGGTTTTGATTTGCATTTCCCGGATGCTGAGTGATGTTGAGCATTTTTTCATATGACTGTTGGCCATTTGCATATCTTCTTTAGAGAAATGCTTACTTAGTTCTTTTGCCCATTTTTTGATTGGGTTGCTTGTTTTTTTCTTGTAAAGTTGTTTGAGTTCTTTATATATTCTGGATATTAGTCCTTTGTTGGATGTGTATTTTGCAAATATTTTCTCCCACTCTGTTGGTTGTCTTTTAGCTCTGTTAATTGTTTCTTTTGCTGTGCAGAGGCTTTTTAGTTTGATATAGTCCCATTTGTTTATTTTTCCTTTGGTTGCCTGTGCTTTTGGGGTCGTATTCATGAAGTCTGTGCCCAGCCCTATTTGCTGAAGGGTTTCTCCTATGTTTTCTTTAATAAGTTTTATTGTTTCGGGGTGTATATTTAAATCCTTGATCCATTTTGAGTTGATTTTAGTACATGGTGAGAGATGTGGGTCTAGTTTCAATCTCCTGCAAATGGATATCCAGTTATCCCAGCACCCTTTGCTGAAGAGGGAGTCCCAGTGAATAGGCTTGATGCCTTTGTCGAAGATCAAATGGCAGTAAGTGCGTGGGTTGATTTCTGGGTGTTCTGTTCTATTCCATTGATCAGTGTCTCTGTTTTTATACCAGTACCATGCTGTTTTGGTTATTGTGGCTTTGTAGTATAGTTTAAAGTCAGGTAGAGTAATACCTCCAGCTTTATTTTTTTTGCTCAGCATTGCTTTGGCTATTCGTGGTCTTTTGTTATTCCAGATAAATGATTGTATAGTTCTTTCCATGTCAGAGAAAAATGTCATAGGAATTTTAATGGGGATTGCATTGACAATGTCAAATGTTGATGAGAATATGGAGCAATTGGAATTCTCATCTATAGCTGGTAGGGCTGTAAAAGTGTATAACTAGTGTGTAAAATTAATTTACATTGGTGTAGACTGTGTGTTTAACAATATTTCTTATTAATTTAAACATATTCCTATCTTATAACCCAGTACTTTCATTCTTAAATATTTACTCAAGAGAGATGAAATCATATGGCTACAAAATGTCTTGTGCAAAAGTGTTCACAGAAGCAATACTCACAATAGTGAAGATATTAGAACAACTCAAATGTCCACCTTCTGACGCATGGATAAACAAGCTGTTATATATTCATACAAAGGAATACTACCCAGCAATGAAAAGGAAAGAACTAATGATACATGCAACATGATAGATAAATCTTATGCTGCATGCAACATTATGAAACATTGTGCTGAGTGAAAGAAACCAGGCACAAAAGAGCACGTGCTTTGTGATTCCATTCCTATGGAGCTCAAGAAGAGGTGACACTAATCTATAGTGGTAGGGTTCAGAATAGCAATTGCTTGGGGTAAGTGTGTGCAGGGGGAAAATTGACTGGAAAGGGGAAGGAGAGAATTTTGGGGTGATGGAAATCCATCATCTGATTTGTGAGTTGTTAACACGAGTATACACATTTGTGAAAGCCCACAGAACTATGCCTTTAAGATCTACGCATTTTACTCTATGTAAATTATACCTTGTGATAAGCAGAATAATGCCTCCCCCTCAAAAATATTCATGGCCTCATCCTCAAACCAGTGAATATGTTACTTTACATGGTCAAAGGAACTCTGATGTGATTAAATTAAGCCTCCTGAGATGGGGAGATTCCCCTGGATTCTCCAGTGAGTCCTAAACATATTCAAAGTGTTCTTCCAAGAGAGAGGTAGGAGGGTCAAAGACCAAGAGAAGATGTGATGGTAGAAGCAGAGTTTGGAGTGACACCATTGCTGGAAGTGGGCCGTGAGCCAAGGAGTACAGACAGTTTCTAGAATCTGGAAAAGGCAAGGAATGGATGATCTTACAGCACTGCCAAATTTGTTCTTTATTTTTTGGTGGCTGGCCAGTACAGGGATCGAACCCTGGCCATTGGTGTTATCAGAACCACACTCTAACCAACGGAGCTAACCTGCCAGCCTCTCCAACTTCTTGATTTTAGCCTTGTAAGATGCATTTTTGTACTTCTGACATCCAGAACTGTAAGATAATAAATTCGTGTTGTTTTAAGCCACTGTTTGTGGTAATTTGTGATAGCAGCAATAGGAAACTAATATATGCCTCATTTAGAAAAATATTTTTAAATGCACTGCTTAAATGAGCAGTCCCATGTGCTACCAGAAAAAAAAAAAAAAAAAGGTCGTATTGTAGAACAGACCTGGGCACTACTCTGGATTGTGCCATCTGTCAGCTCAGCCATGGAGCTGTTGGCCCTGAGCCTCAGTTTCTTAATCTGTAAAATCAAGATCATTACACTTGGCTTACCTCTCAGACCTGTCATGAAAATTAAAAGCAACAGAATAAGAAAACACTGACAACAGAAGACCAAAAAGTAAGGCCTTCTTCTTCATATTTTTTAAGGCTTTGTTATTATGCCAGACTTTTGTCCAGCATAAATGTATCAATGACCAAATGTGGTGGGGTAGTTTGAATTCTACTTCCTGTGTGTAAGATAACTATAGGGGAGGGGCAAAGATCATCTGGAGAACTTCCTATCAGGCTATTCCTATTCATTTTTAAAAAAATAACTTTATTTTAAAATACAGGCGTACCTCAAAAAGTTCATGGAAAGAATAGCATTAGCTTTTAATTCTATTTTTTCATGAACTTTTTGAAGTATCCTCATAGTTAAAGATTCATAAGAAGTTGCAAACATATGTTCCTGTTCATTTCTGAAGGGAGGCCACCTATTTCTCTCTTCTTATTCTGCTCCTGCTGGCATTCTGGAAGGCTCCTAGGTTCATGGAGTTCCTAATTGTAGTAACTGAGGTTTGCTGTGCACTCACAATGTGCCCAGCGTTGTGGTAAGCACATTACATATAATATGCTGTTTAAGCTTACTATTAATAACAACATGAAGGAGGTATTTTAGTTATTCCTGCTTTGCAGTAGAAGAAACCAAGGCATGGTCAAATGTTAAGCAACTTCCCTAAGTTATTCAGCTCAGAGTGTGGTATGCAGTATTTCAACCCAGAAGCCTGATTTCAGAGACCAAACACAAATGTGGAAGATGAATACATCCTTGTATCACAGAATAACTAGAGATATTTATATATTTTGCATGCAAATATACATGCATGTATATATACAAGGGAGATAGAGTATACATATATATATATATGAGGGAGTGATTTTTTTTTTTTCCTTTTTGTCTTTTTTCGTGACCGGCAACGGATCGCAACCCTCAGTGTCACACCCGTACCGGACCGGACTGGCAACGGGATCGCAACCCTCGGTGTTGCGCCCGCACCCCACTCAGCCAGTGAGCGGCCGGTCCATACGTGGGATCCGAACCCTCGGCAGGAGCGCCGCCGCGCTCCCAAGCGGCGCACTGTAGCAGTGAGCCACCGGGCTGGCCCCAATGAGGGAGTGATTTTTGTGCCAAGTCAAGGTACAAAGGCCACACAGTTTTCACGAGAAAGTAAGAAGGAAAAAAAAAACAACCAAAAAATCAACTGGAGACTGTCTTGAAACAGTGAGCACTTTCAGCACTTTTTAAAAGGTAAAGTAATTAGTTGGCAACTTATGAAGAGGTTAATCTGGGTATTCTTTCCTTGAGTAGCCCAACTAGGGGTATCAAAACCCAACTTCAGTTATATATGGATTCTGCAGAAGACCTTGGGAGTTCAGTCATGGAGCACATGGGACAGGTGCCTCTGGGAATGAGTGCCAGGTCCCTTCATCAGCTCCTCCATGTGAATTAGCCAGGCCTGCTCTGTCTCCCTTGTGAGAATTTTTCACTTGTCAAGCTTAAGAACTGATTGCATTAGTTTATAGCAATTAAATTCATCTCCAAGTCCTGGCAGTTCTCATCCCCTGATATATCTTGAAAATTCTACTTTTTTATTTCCGAGGTCACCATCAGAGCACAGCCTTTTTTACTTCATGTCACATAAACTTGCCAACGGGATCATTATCAGACTCATCTTCCTCAGACTCTCTTGCTGAAGAAGTTATAAGGGTTTCCTATAACTTTGTGCAGTGATTTCAAATTCCTCTGCTTGACCGCCCAGCATCTTTTCTCCCTCCTCTCCTCTACATCTCCAATCACATTTCCTTTTGCTCTAATGTGTACATCCTGCCTCAGATGCAATCACATCTGCTTGCAGGACCCTGCACCTTCCTATATGTTTCCTCTAGCTGGACTACTTTCACTCATTTTCTGATAATCTTCCTTTTCAAAACCAAACTCGAAAATCACTTTTTCTATGAAGCATATGTCCAGTTTAATCCTCTTTTTGTTGGACTGTCTCCCTTTTCTAAAATATTTCTTTGTGCTATTTTAGTTTGCACGTTATTTGGTCTTAGACATTTGCTGAATATTTTTACTCCAAAATTATAATTGGGGTGTAGTGAGGCAAGTGCCATGTCTCGCAGCATAAATATCATTATAAAGAAAATCTCTTGATTATGAAAGGATCTTGACAGCTCAATTAACGAGCTACTTATACTCATCTTTGCCTCTAAAAGAACCCATTATAAGAAAAAAAAAATGGTACAGTAACTGTCTTAGTCTGCCAAGGCTGCCTTAACAAAATACCGTAGACTGACTGGCTTAAACAACAGTTCTGGAATCTGGAAGTCTGAGATCAGAGAGCCAGCACGGTCGGGTTCTGGTGAGGGCCCTCTTGCTGGCTTGCAGATGGCTGCCTTTTTGCTGTGTGCTCACATGGGCTTTCCTTGATGCATAGGAGTGGTGTGTAGGAGTGGAGAGAGACCTCTCTCTGCCTTCCTCCTCTTACAAGGCCACCATTCCGTTCAGATTAGGACCTCATCTTTATGACCTCCTTTGTGGCAGCCAAGCAGACTAACCCAGATAGATAAAAGGAGCCCTGAGCTGCAGCAGCAGTTGATGAAATGCAATAAAGAGAAAGAGTATTTTTCACGACTCCCCCTCTCCCCTGTCTCCACACAGATGTGTCCTATGCCTTTGTGTGTGTGTCTGTGTGCTGCTAACAGTCATGAGGAAGGTCCTGGACAGGAGGAAAATTTCTGCCGTGAATCAGAGGGTTTGAGAATAAAGAAATGTTATGCTTCTTTTTGCCTGGGCCTTTTGAGGCATTAATCCCATAGATTCTCCTCCCACCACCAGGCATAAGAGAAGCTGTGAAAATAGGTACATGGCATATCTAGGCACAGGAGGGTCCAGAGTGTGGCTTGGGGTGTGGAGGGCGATCTAAATGTTCTTATGTACCTGAGGAGAGAGGAAGTGGAGCATGACTGCTGGGAACAGAGAGGTGAGTAGCCCAGACCATCTATGTAAAAGTATAGTGCTGAAATCTGGCAGAAACTTCAACTTCACAGGGCCAAGCTAAGAGCTACATCTGCAGGGGGTGGTCAGAGGTGCTGAGAGGACAGACAGCACCTTACACTAGGAGAGGACTCCAGTGAAGATCAGGGGCCAGGAGCATCTCCTTCTTCCCCACTGGACGCAACTATGTGATTTAAACTAAATGCAAGAAGTCCCCCTGGGATGGGTGTGTGTGTGTGTGTGTGTGTGTGTGTGTGTGTGTGTGTAGGTCTTGGACTGATTCAGTTTTAAAGTGGAAGTGTTAAAAACAAAATCAAAATAAGGAAAAACATTTGCTGTATTAAACCGAGGAAAAACGTAACCTCTAACAGACTGAATTGAGTGGTGTGCCACTTGGTGAGGCTGCTGACACCAAGTTCCGCAGTGAAATGAATGGTAATGTGTTCTGTTTACTGCCCTGACTGCGGAGGCGCACACCTGGTGACACCCTCAGTCACCCTCTGCCAGCCGCTCTCGAAGCCCTCAGCGCCCCCTCGTGGCCACCATGTGACACGGCCCCTGCTCAGGGTGAAGGGAGGAAGCCCCTTTCCTCAGTGTCTGGAGGCAGCTCATAGGGAGAAAATGGCCTGAGACTCCAACAATTACAACTCTTGGTGACATACACGTGATCATTTCCTGCAAAGCATGTCCATGGTGTCAAGATAGCAGAGGCAGGAGGGTTCCAGAATCAGTGCCCCGCGGTGCCCAGACCAGGCCTCTCCTGGGACAGTCTGAGTCCCAGGGAGGATTCAGTGTCCAGCCTCTGCTCTCTCTGTGGGGAGTCTTCTTTGGTGACCCTGTTCTCCTTTCCTGCTAGGCCTCAATTGAGGCCCTTTTGTCCTTCAGACATGTTTCATTACATTTTTTTTAAAAAACGAACTTTTAACCTTAGCATAGTTTTAGGTTTACAGAAAAGTTGCAGAGAGAGTACGGATTTCCCATATTCTCCACATCCAGTTTCCCCTGTTGCTAACATCTTGTATTAATATGGTACATTGGTCACAACGATCGAACCAGTATTAATACATCATTATTAACTAGATTTTTACTCTATTCTGCTTTCCCTTGTTTTTCCTTAACGTCCTTTTCTGTTCCAGGATCCCATGAAGAACCACATAACATTTAATCACGTCTCTTCAGTTTCCCAGATGGTTCTTGTTTTTGGTGATATTGGCAGTTCGGAGGGGTACTGGTAGGGAGTTTTGCAGAATGTCTCTCCATTGGGATTTGTCTGGTGTTTTTCTCATCATTAGACTAGTGTCATGTGTTTTCTTATCACTATCAATGCGACTTATCACTGCTGATGTCAATCCTGATTACCTGCCTGAGGGACTGTTTGTGAGGTTTCTCCACTGTCAAGGTTCTTTCTTCCCCCTTCTATTCTGTACCTTTTGGAGGGAAGTCACTATATGCAGCCCTGTTCCCTCGCTTTTGAATCTCAATGAGGAAGAGTCTTTGTCTCCAACTATTGTGTTTTTCAGTTATTTCACAATCAATTTATTAATTGTGGTACTAACTACATTACAAAATAATGTTTGGACCTATTTGCATGTTTAAATATTCTCCGAGGGATGTTGCCTCACAAAGAGAAGAAGTTACACTTGCATCGAGCAAAATGCAAAGCAGCAGGGAAGGAAGATTTCATCGGGGATGCTGAGCGCCAGTGCCAAGACTGTGTTCCCTGACCAGGGGACACACCTGGTACCCACCTGGCAGGGCTCAGGGTGAGAGTGCAAATAGAGGCCCGTATACTATGTTTCTAACAAATTAAAAGTTATAAATCAAGCAAACAATCTTAAATTATGTTCTGTCCACCTGCCAAAATAAATATACCTTCTCAAAAAATATGAAAAGCTATATAGTCTTATGTAACTGAAAACTGGCAAATATTAAAGACAATTGAATGTGATGATTACTGCACATGCCTGGGCGTTCTGCTGATGGGTTGGCCACGTTTGGGTGAATCATAATTCAGACACATATGTAATTTACGAATAACACATTTATTACAAATTTCTATTTTTCTTGACTTAATATCAGCAATATCTCCTGTTAATTCAAGATTTTCACAGAATTTCTGTTTTATTGACGTTAATGCCAAATTACATAATCTTTCTCGAGTCGTTGAAGTTCTTATACGGTTTTTAATTGCAATTTGGGGAAACCACTTTACTGAGGCTGTAATAATTAGAATTGCCTATAAACTTTTAAAAGGATTACTTAAATTATAAAAAATGAACCACATATATTACTAGCATGTTCAAATACTGTTATAGGTTTACATAGGGTAAATTACTTTTATAACAGAAAATATTGCTATGTATTTTAACTCATCATCTAAATTATTATTATAATTATCTTTCAAAGCAGTGTCTAGATCATTCACTATTAAGTTGTTCTTTCAAATTTTTCAAACAATGAGGTATTGTAAAGAGAACTTGAAATGCTGAATTTGTTAACTCTCTTTTCAATTAAGAATATATACCTTGATCTATGATTTGCCTTTCTGAGATTTGTTTCAGAATTTCTTGTACATGAATCTTCTTTCATGGTCATGAAAGCTTTTCTATTTCTTTTTTCTAAATTCCTCATATTTTATTTGAATATCATCTTTGTTGCATATTTTACACCAGTTTCTTTCAATTTAGAAAAAATTTCTATAAAATTAATATATATAATTTAATACTTTTAAAGTGGAATATCAAAGTAAATCTGTTTTGGTTTATTTTTAAAATTAAAAATACACAGTGAATCATACTAAATAAATATGGATAGCACAAATTCAAAATTAATTTTGTTTCTGATGATTATTTGCTCTTTATCTGGGGATGTTATTTTGCCAAACTTGCTTAATGTATCTGGAATGTTGTCTACATGAAACCTAATTGCTCTAACTATGTAGTACACATTCCCATGAAGTGTCAAATTATGGTGTCGAGTTATAGTTCATTTGGGGGCAGATGCAGAAGATATTGCATTTTACCTCGGAATTTTTCCAAAGAACAGCCTTGCTATTGGTGTAAATGAGCCCATTTCTTCCAGCAATAAATTCCAACTATGTGCCATATGTAGCACGAAGAAATGCTTCTGGATTTTTGTTAAAATCCTTGCTTAATCACCTTTTTCTTTGCCATTCATGTTAGTGAGATCAGGCAAGCCATTATTAATCTTACCCTTATCTCTTAAATCAGTGCTTAAAATTGAAAATTATTTTCTCAGTTTTTTGGTAAAGTTTAAACCTACATTCACAACTGATGCCACCTAGTGAAATACTGATGAACTTTGATGAGTTTTCCTTTTCTGGTAGTTCAACAATATATACAGTGAATATTAGCTTTTCAATGTGAATTTTGAGTGTGGTACAACCTAGTTGGACTGAATAACAATAACTTTTTAAACTTTATATATGTTTTCTTCTCTCACCTTATGATTCATTACTATGAATCTCTCACCTATGATTCATTAACTTAGTGGCCTCATTTTGAATTTTGTAAACTGGAGAGTGATCCTTTGCTTCATTACATTTTAGTTCATTTTATCATCAAAACTGAAATAATTTCTACTAAACTTACTGTGTTTTTAGTGCCACAAAAAGCATCATTATGCTTAGCAAATTTTAGACGCCTAATGTCTTCCTTTTAAGAACATCACAGTAAGATCCTCTATTGGTGTTTACATATCTTTATTAAATTTTATTGATTGCCCTTTATTCTTCCTTTTTTTTCAGTTTTAGTAATTTCATTTGTGCTTTTTCTGTGTGCAGATTGTGTTTTGTGACATGTAATTACATCTTCATTTGGTAAAGAATATGAAGCTGTAGGAATTTCATCCGACCTTTGAAGATTGTGAATTGATGAGAATAATTTGCTAATTTAATATTTTAATAGCAATTAAATCTTCATTAAGTAAAAATATATAATATCTTGGGCAAGAATTTGATGTGGGTCATACCTGACAGAAATTTGCTCATTTTTCTTGTTTCTAGTTTTAAAATATCCATACAATCTGCCTCTTTGAAGAACTTCTAACTTATTTTCTTTTTAGTGTATTTTCTGAGTTCCACCTTCATATGTTCTATTTCTATAATGATCTCAAAGATCTAAAGCACTAAACAATAAAACTTAAAGTGCACATAATTTAGATACATTCTCATCTAAATACAAACGAAAATAAATTTAAAAATAAAAAAATTAAAATGAAATATTCATATTCCAAAAATTATTTTTTGTTAAATATTTAAAATTGTATGCTAAATTTAAAGGTAGGGTATAAATTATAATGAATTAATATAAAATTTTTAATAAAATAATTTAAATGAAGTTGGAACACTTGTATTTAATTTTTTGAAAATTTAATTAAATCACATTGTTACAGGGCCTTGCCTGGGAAGGCGAAGGGCTGGAGAAGACACTCAGAGAGCCTCTAGCATGGACATCTGGATCTCTGTGGTCTGAGTCTGGTCTGCCCCATCCCCTCATTTTCCCAACAAGGGCGGGGGAACCATGGATTCTACCCCAAGCATGTGGCCGGTTATATGCAGAGTGGTCATGGCCTCCACCCCACACCAGCCCAGGGTAGTTTCACCCTCCAGGTGTGTGCCTGCCAGGAGCACAACTTGATTTTCTGGGGTGATGCCCCCAGGTGAAGCTACGTGAGCCTTAACCTGGGCGACTGTCTCCTGGCTGGTCACCTTGAGGGTGTATAGCTCCTGGGCATATACAAAAATCTGCATGTCGGGGACTGAACCGGTGACTGAACTGTGGCACCTGCTGTCCCTGCTGGGAAAATGGAATCAAGAAAGAGGGGACTAAGGTTATGGAATATGGGAAGTGAAAAGCAGGAGAGAGGGGGACCTGAGCTGAGGGGTCTCTGTCCCAGGAGCCAAGCGCAAGTTCTCGCCAAGGCTCCGTCTGTTTTCTGTTCCCATCCTTGGTATAATTTTGGTCCTGGTGGAGGGGTGGGTTCGGTGTAGCTTCACTGATGTCTTCCTTGGTTTCTCAGGGTCTGGATAGTGCATGTCTCACTGCAAGTCTGCAGCTCCAGGCTTACTGGAAACAGCTTTACATTTATGTAAATAATGTCATCTTGCCTCCTAATCAAGGTTCAAAATATCAACTGCAGGAAAAGAGGGAACTCAGAGAAATACATCTAAGAAAAAAAACTTGTGTCCTTTTACAATTTGCCTACAGGCCATGCAGTTTTGGGCCCCAACATGGCTTCAGTCCTGCTCACTTCAACAGCTTCGCCACTGTCAATAGTTCCTTCCATTTCCATGGAACGAAGGGACAACTCATCTTACTGCTTCAAGTAGTAAAAAGTCCCTGCAGAGTCACCAAAGCTGTTGGAGTGAGCAGGTCTAAAGCCATGTTGGGACCTAATACTGCCTGGGCTGCAGGAAATGTTAAAAGACAAAATTTTTTCCTCAGTATGTAATTCTGAGTTCCCTCTTTTCCCATAGCTATTTGATATTTTGAACCTTGGTTGTGGGACAAGATGACATTACTCACGTAAATGTAAAGTTGTTTTCCAGTCAGCCTGGAGCTGAAGACTTGCAGTGAGACATGTACTATTCAGACCCTGAGAAACCAAGGAAGACAGCAACAAAGCCATACTGACCCCACTGCTCCAGAGGGACCTGAGATAACACTAAGGAAGGATGACAACAGAAAACAGATGGAGCCTTGGTGAGATCTTGCACCTGTCTTCTGGGATGAAGCCCTGACAGCTCACGTCCCCGTCTCTCCTGCTTTTTACTTCCCACTTTCCATTCCCTCAGTTTCATCTTTAAAAGCTCCTCAGTAAGTTTGAGTCAAGGAGATGCTTTTAGTCTGGCCTTTCTCTTTCAGGTTTACTGGAGAGATGGGTTCGCTGAACATCTCTCCTCAGATCACTGGTATTCCTGAATAAAAGCTGACTTCCATTTTCACCAATGATTTGACATTTGGGCTGTTTGTTTGGGGGCAGGCAGCCGGACTTGAGTTTGGTAGCAACCTTAAATATTTTATAAAAATAAAATGATTTGCACTTCTAGCATTCAATGTTCATCTAGCTACCAATGTGAAGAATCAATATTGAGCTTCATATCTATTATGTCTAGACCTATTTCTATAAATTTAAGAGTAACATAAAATGTTTAATTTTGCAAAGTGTCCTTTTGCCACTATGCAACTGCTGTGAACATTTGTGAAATTTGTGAGAATCTGCAGAACCACGCACTGGAGTCTGAAGTGGATCAAAAATGGATAATTGGCAGTACTGGGAAGTGATGGTTTATTTTGAGAGAATCTTTTACATTTATGTTCTCTAAGAGGTGTAAATGAATTGGTGTTGGCTTTTACCGAAGCAGCATTTATCTCCGTCATTAGCATCAGATCAATACTTGGGTGTCAGATCAAGCCTTTCAGGACATCAGGATAAAATTGCCTTTTGTTTCAAGGTCTTTGGGAAGAGATACATGGAATCATTTTCCCAGCACAGATGGTGTTAGTTGCAAGTGATGTTTAGGTTGCATGTCACATTGAGTCAGAGTGCATTCATGGCTCTCATGGGCACATGTGTGTGTGTGTCCCCTAAAATATAGGGTCCAGGGCAGGTCCCCTTTTGCTCAGGCCAGGGCAGTACTGACACCTGGGATTAGAGCTGTGTGAGTTGAAGAATAGCTTCAGAGTTACAAATTCTTTTTTTTTTTTTTAATTTAAAGTCTTGTTAGTTAAATACAAACATGGGCTGAAATTCTTATAAAGTAGTAGCCAAAAACAAACCAACCAAACCAAACAAAACACCAAAAACAACAACAAAAACAAAACTACCAGAAAACTCTAACTCTCAAAACATTATGTGAATTTTTGTCAAGTGATGGTCATATTCTTTTGCTAGATCATTCATTATTTTTTATAGCTCAAAGTCCACATGTACCCCCCCCCAATTTATCCAAAAATGCAAAAGAGCTTGTGCATATTATCAAGAGATGTGACCTCCCTGTTATTCTTCATGGTGCTTAATCCAATTTCTAGTTAATTTTTTATTTATGTATTATCTGTTTAATGTTTATTTTCCTTGTTGGGCTTTGAGGAAGACAATCCTACCTTCTTCCTTCTCTGGGTTCAGAATCCATTAATAAACAAGACATGGAATCAGACAGGTAAAGTATCAGCCTTATTACTGATAACACTATTCTGACAACTCCACTTGCTGCTGGTATTTATGACTTATTCAAAGGGAGATGGAGTTTTTGCAAATTCAGCTAGGTTCTTGGAGGATATATGCAACCCTCACAATCCTCCTGTAGTGGATTGAATTATGTTCCCCCCAAACTCACTGAAGCTTGAATTATGTCCCCCAAGTTTTATGTATTAGAAACTTGGTCCCCACTGTGATGGTTAAGAGGGTGGGAAATCCTATTATGGTAATTGAAAGGTGGAGCCTTGACGAGGTGATTGTAGGGCCATGCCTTAGGGAATGGATTAAAAATGGTGGTCAGGGGCATGGTTCTGAGGGCTTTAAAAAGAGAGTGGATGAGAAGTTCTCTCTCTGCTCTGCCATTTTGACATGTGATACCCTGTCATCGCTGTCACCACCACGAAGACCCTCACCAGATGTGTTCCCTGAACTTTGGACTTCCTAGCCTCCAAAACTGCAAGAAATAAATTTCACTTTCTTTGTGAAATACCAGTTTTGTGTATTTTGTTATAAGCAAAAGAAATGGACTAATACACCTCCATTCCTCAATTCTTGTAGGAGATATTGTAAACATTTCCAGAAATTAAAAAAATTAAATGCCATCTCTTTTAATGAAAAAAATATGGCCATATGGCCTGCTGGGAGTAGAATTGCAAGAGGAAGGATGTGGACATGCTACATGAACCACAGGACAGTTCCAGAAATACCATGCATAGAGTTGGTGCACAGCACCTGGGCCATTCTTTCTAAGCATGTTGGGCCAGGGGTGATGGAGATGGACATTTAAGGAGGAAAAATCATGCAAGATTTTAGAGTTCCTGACCCTGCAGGCGTCCTAGAATCTCTGGCATAAAAGAGAAACCTCAATTTTCACTCATTTTGAGGGAATGGCTTGAAAGAGTTTAGTGAGGTTGCGTGAGATTGCCAGGGGCCTGGAACTGGGAGAGAGATAAGAAAGGAGTGAATTAGCAAATGACAGTAGCTCAGAATAAATGTTGAGACAGCACAGAAACTTGCATGCTCGTTGAAAGTAAGCAGACAAAGCCAGATTAATGCTTACAGTGAGACCGTGGATGGGGAAGGATCAGTTCTGGCTGGGCCCAGGAGGCGAGGAGAAGGAGGTGAGCCTCCCCGCAGTGTTAGTGGAGGGTAAACAAGAGAGACGAGGTGTAGGGAGATGTGATGAAGCTTGCGTGGCTTACAGATAAAAGGCAGAAAGTAAAAATGTGGTCACTTCTAATGAAATTGATTTGGGAAACTTGGGATCCTGCAGCACACCTGATGGTTTGTTGTTAATGGAACAGACTAACAGCTTGGTGTACTCAAATGGGAGCTGAGTAAGAAGCCATAGCTAGGAGGAATGTGAGTGAGAACTTGCCAGGCAGGCCTGAAGGCCAGGCTGTCTTGCAGAAGAGCATTTCATGTGTTTGAACCTTAAGAAACATTGATTCAAGTTCAAGGCTGCTATGTGAAGTTGTGAGCGAATGCTCAGTAGGGTTTACTTTAGAAGAGGGCATTTCTACACACAAACCAAAAAGACCAAAATAAGGCATGTACTATTAGGCTCAGGCAGCACTAAGTAAACCGTTCTGTCCACACTGGGGATCCCAGCCATTCTTTGTTTATTTATCTAGTCTTACTTTAGACTCTACTAGGACTGTAGTAGAACATCTAATAAATCCAACCACAGGTACAGAGTGATCTTTAAACATGAAGGTAGTAGCCAAGCAAATTTTACTTTATCTAGTCTTACTTTAGACTCTACTAGGACTGTAGTAGAACATCTAATAAATCCAACCATAGGTACAGAGTGATCTTTAAACATGAAGGTAGTAGCCAAGCAAATTTTATGTGTCCTGTGCAATTTTGTGGGAAGTAAGCTGGAAGGTGGAAATGCATTTGCAAATCTGCAGCTTCTGAAGCATTTGATTTTGAAGACTAACAGGTGACAAGGCTGGCTGTTTACTTTCACTATTTTAAAAGGAAAATTTAGGGCTGGGTTGGTCCTTGGAGATCATCTAATCTCACCCTCTCTTTTAGAAAGGGTAACAGACACATAGAGGGCCTGAGCTTTGTTAAGGACTGCAACACCTAGCTAGCAGTAGGGATTCTCTCAATTCCCTTATCCCTAACCCAAAGGCAAGCTCTGATAAGGCTAGAAAGTGGTAGTCAGTGTCTTTGGGGTGTGTGTGACTTAATGAGCAGTAGGGCCCCTGAGGGTGCCCTCTAATCCCTCAGCCAGCTTGTCCCCATGCATAGGTCCCACTCCCCTGAACCACGGGGAGGACCTCAGAGAACCCCTAGGAGAAGCGATGAGCCCTGTGGGAATGCTCGTCCTGCTCCCACCACCTGCAGCGCCCACTTGTCTCAGAGAACACAGGAGTTTTTGTGCTATTTTCTTTCCTTTGTGATTCAAGAAGGGAATTTACACTCAGGCTCCTGACGCTGGGGGAAAGTAAGGATTCAGCTTCAGAGACCTAGATGTCAGAATCGAACCATCCTGCAATCGATCCGCTGAGTCTGTGAGACTGACCTTCCTGCCAGACCCTTTGCATTGCCACTTTTCAAGCAGGAACGTCCTCTTTTAGGTTTAACTTACCACCAAAGCCACCTCCTCATTCCCTTTCTACTATACTTTGGAGGCCTTTCAGCCTCAGGAAAGCTGCTTGCCTGCTGTGTACCCGCCTCAGATAAGAGAGAAAGAGGCATTCAGGAACTCACAAAAGCTGAGCACAGCCAGCAAGTGAGGGCGACTGGGGAGAGTATAAAGCAGTGACATCAGCCTTCCTCCCATTTAAAATCCAGCCCAGGGCTACCTTAAGATAGTGCACGTAACATTATTCAGATCTTTGTTGATCGAATGAATAAATTTGCAGTCACAAAAAAGAAGATTGAGATTGCAGAACACGGTGAGGTCTGTTTAACATTGATTCTCTGATCTCAGAGAAAAGAAAACAGAAAGGCAATTTTCCTCTAATTTCAATCAGAATATTTGGGAGATGAAAGGGATCTTAGTGATGATTCAGTTTCCTGGTTGTTTTACAAATAAGAATTTAATGACTTGCATTTCTTGCTGTCTGAACTTTGGTTCAACGACTAAACTGAAATATTTTTATTTTTGAATTGAACGGAATGTCTATTGGATAGATACCCAAACTGCTCTTCCCTCAGATTTCCCACTCTTCGCTCATGTTTCACGGAGGAGGGGCTCGTTAAGTGAGAAACAGGCTGTAGTTTGGGGGTCTTTATGCTTTAATCCTAGGTCTTGCCATGGTCTCATGATTTCTAAAGCAGGGCCTTTTGACAGCGACAAAAACTGCCTGTGGTTCAGATTTACAAATTCTGACAATCTGCCAGAGCTTCTTTGAAGGGTGCAATTAAAAACACAACACACAGACACTTTTTTTAAAAAAGTTATTTCATGCCACTAACTATTAAGTAATTTAAATAATCCAGGGTGTTAATAATCAAGGTCTGTGCTTCAAAACCCCACACAGCAAATACATGGCAGGATTGTAGTCCAGTTCCAGCTGTTAGAGAAGTGAAGGGAAAGCCAGGCAAACTGGCTGGGAGGCTTTAGACACATCATTTGAACTGTTCAGGCCTTACCACAGCTTGAACTGTGTTCAACACATGCTTTAATATATGCTTGTTGAATGATGAATGCAAGTGTGTAAGAATAGAGGGTGCTTAAATGCTTTTAAATAATGAGCTAAAGAACATATCAGAACGGGCCAGCCCGGTGGCGCACTGCTACAGTGCGCCGCTTGGGAGCATGGTGGCGCTCCCGCCGAGGGTTCGGATCCCACATACAGACCGGTTCCCGCTCACTGGCTGAGTGAGGTGCGGGCGCAGCACCGAGGTTTGCGATCCCGTTGCCGGTCCCGGTCCGGTACGGGCGCGACGCTGAGGGTTGCGATCCGTTGCCGGACACGAAAAAAGACAAAAAGGAAAAAAAAAAAAAAAAAGAATATATCAGAACAAGTGTTAACTTCTCCCTGGTTGAACATATTCAAATAATACATGTGCATAGCAGGCACTCAACACCTGACAGATACTGGTATACAGTCAGGCACTGTATAACAACATTTCAGTCAACTGGATTGCATATATGACAGTAATCCCATAAGATTATAATGGCTATAGCATATAGCCTAGGTGTGTAGTAGGCTATACCATCTAGGTTTGTATAAGTACACTTTAGTATATTCACACAACCTAGGTGGTATAGCCTACTACACACCTAGGCTATATGCTATAGCCATTATAATCTTATG
>NW_007727140.1:16153-26076 GCF_000696425.1 Galeopterus variegatus | reverse complement strand
TGGATATACTAACTTCTTTGAGCCTTAGTTTTCTCATCTGTAACATATGGATAATAGTAGCATCCTTGCAAGTAGGGTTGTTATGATGATTAAATGAAATAAATAACATCTGTAAAGTTTACAAAGTCATGGAATGTGGACTAATTTATTAGAAGTAATCGTCCAGGAGGTTTTTCTGCTGCAATGTTTCTGACGCTGTAGCATTTCACCACATGAGGGCGGCATAACCATGCTTTTGGGAATCTCCCTTTCTCCGTATACAGATGGCTCTCAGCATTGAACACAGCGTTGGTCTCATGTCGTGAGTTTAGCAAAACATTTAGAGACTTAAACAGCTTCGTCTAATATTTTAAAGTGGCAGGTTCTAACCTCCAGGCTTCCATTCAACTGGGTATCAATAGGAAGGATTAATTAAGTATTCTACATTCCAGATGTTGAAAATATTTTTGAAATTAGGACTCAGCTGGATCTGAATTTTTGTCTTAAAAATCAGGCCAAGTTATCTAAAAGCGTTAGGCTGTCTTTGGGTACATCCAGAATTTCTTGCCGAGTTGGTCAAACTGTAAACTCATGCAGCCATTTGAAGTGGGTCTAAATTCTATTCACTCTGTATATTATACTAGGTCGAGGAGTGAAAGCTGGGATCTTTCCTTCAACAAATATATATTGAATACCTACTATGTACCATTGTTTTAGGTGCCCAGTATTTAGGAAGAGGTTAAAAAAGAGAGAGACAGAAGTTAAGACATCGTTACTGTCATTATGAGATTTATCAAGTTCCTAAATGAAAAGCAAGAAGAAAAGAGCAGTACACGGGGCTGAAAGACCCTTTCTCCACCAGGGTTGAGGTCCCTCTGCTGGAGAGACCCAGCTCTGGCCCCCCAGCATGGCTGCTGGGCTGGTCTCCGCCAGTATGAGGTCCCAGTGGGGAACCCTGTCATCAGCGATTCTAAACCTTCATGCCGTGACACACAGGTGTGTTACTAAGAACTGCAAGGAGTATGTCAGAGACAATTTTCTTTTACTGTGAATCTCAGCCTAGACATCAGGGAGCAAAAAACTGCTTGTTTTATCTTCCTGTGAATCACTCTCATTTTATTTTGTCCACTCATTCTGTAGGACGGCAGAAACTTCACTTTAGTCAATTTGTGTTACTTGTTCTGGGGTGGGTGGTGCAGCAGGGGGCAGAGGGTGATGTAAAGGCATTGGTGTGTGTGGGGCAGTCCTGTAGGCTTCAACGTCATCTGGCCCCATAGACACCTGCAGAGGTGCACGTCACTCATCTGGTCCTTGCCTATCAGTTCATTCAGGTTGCCAAGGAGACATCCATCCTCTTTCCCATCAGTTTCTGATTTATCCGCTCGCTGTACTACCTCCTGGTCCCTTTGGAGCTGCAGGAATTGCTCTGTCACACTGGAATTCAGCAAATTCTGAGAGGCCACACCTGGTCCTGTCCAGCTGTCCCCAAAGTACCAGGCAGCCATTTCTTCTCTTGTCTCACTGCCTCCCAGGGCTCTTCCTGAGAATGGGAGCATCTTTCCAGCTGTCAGATGCATCACACCTGACTGGGAATTTTAGCACCTCCCTGGGGTCAGCCCAAGGTGCTCCTTCCTCTGTCCTCGACTTCCATGATCCCATTGCTCGCCGTATATCCCACTTCCCAAGCCTTTTAAATCTAAGAGTGGGAAGGATCTTTGCTCCTTTCTTCATGATTTCTCTCTAAAAACCTGTACCCCACATTCTTTGTGTTTTACCTTTCATTTGTTGGATAAAACAAAATCCCAAATGAATCTTAAAGACTGTTTGATTTTCTCCCTGCTGTGTCTCTTTTCTGCCTCCCTTCTCCCTACAACACAAGTACAAGCTAAGCCAGCTCCTTGGGGTAGGCAGGAGGAGCAGTTCAGAGAAGTGAAAGCAAATACATGGAAAAAATATTGGTTAGTATTTCAAATACATTATCCTGCCATACCGATAATAAAGTACCAACATCTGTGAATGATTTATCTTTTTTATAAGCTGGAGTGGTTTCAAGGTTATCCCTATAATAATGTCCATCCTGTTGTTTCTTTGGATTTCAGCTCAATCATTTCTTATTCAGGGAAGGGTCTCCTGACCTATCCTCACCCTATGCTATCATAGCAACGTTTATCTCCCTCTCATAATACTTTGTTTCATTTTTTTTTTCCTTTTTGTCTTTTTTTTCGTGTCCGGCAAAGGACCGCAACCCTCAGTGTCGCGCCCGTACCGGACCGGGACCGGCAACGGGATCGCAACCCTCAGTGCTGCGCCCGCCCCTCGCTCAGCCAGTGAGCGGGAACCGGTCTGTATGTGGGATCCGAACCCTCGGCGGGAGCGCCACCGCGCTCCCAAGTGGCGCACTGTAGCAGTGCGCCACCGGGCCAGCCCGTTTGTAAAAGTTGTGGTAAAACACACATAACAAAATTGACTGTCTTAACCATCTTTAGGTGTACCGTTCAGTGGCATTAAGTACACTTCACACTGTTGTGCTGCCATCACCACCATCCATCCATGGAACTCTTTTTATCTTACAAAACTGAAATCATTTTAACTTTATGCTACTTGTGTGATTTTTTGATTAACGTCTATTGGCTCCACTAGGCTCTGAGCTCCATAAAGGCTCAGGCTGTGCCCCGTCTCCTCATTGCTATATTTTAGTGTTTGGCACAATGCACATCATGGAGAAGTTGCTCAACCAGCAACTAGAATGTGAGAGTAGCTCTCACTTGCTTTCCATATGTGCATTTTTGAGTGGGAGAGAAAGGAAGAAGGTACCATTGTTGTGCCAGAAATTGCTCACAACCCTGGGTGCACAAAAGCTTTGTGTTGCACAATTATACATCATCTAGAAAAAGATGAGACTTTGGGCTAACATGGCAGACTAAAACTACATTCTTTCCCCAAAACATAATGAAATAAGGAAATACACAGTAAAAGTAAAAAAAAATCATAAACAGTAACCAAATAAAGTGACATAATATAGTACAATAAACTTAAAAAAACAAAACAAACAAACAAACAAAAAACTGGCCATTATGCAATGACCGAGAAGATGCTGGAATGGAGTGGAATCCCAGCATGGCCAGGAACCCCCAGAAGTCAGACTGGTGAGACAATAAAATTCTGAGAATTCTAACAACCCCAAATTTGAAGAGAAGCAAACTGACCTTATATTTTTCTTCATCTGACTGAGAAATTGTGGAAATGACCCTGGAAGGAAGGAGAGAGTGAGGACAACTCCATGGAAAGGAATGGGATTGGAGACACCTACTCAAGCCCAAGGTGACGAGACACACACAAGAGCATCTTCTTTAGGTAAGGCGATTCTTTGTACAGTACAGATAGCAAAATACTGGATGAGAGAGCAAGATTAAGCTTTCCAACCAAATCTGCCCTGCCCATCATCTCAGGTGAGTCTCCCAGCTGTGTTTCTGACAGGAAACTAAACTGGTCCCAGATACAGTGGGAAAAGAACCAAGAAGTTAGCCCACTATATTGAACCAGATAGAAAGTCTGCACAGGGCTGTCACGCATGAGCAAAATACAAATAAGCAGCATGGCAGCAATGCAAACCTACTGCAGTCAAGCAAATAATGAGCAAAACCACAAACCAAAGCAAGCAAGAAGTATATTAGACAGACTCTGTTTTAGAAAAAAACGTAATTCAAGGAACAGAAGAACATTTTGTAGTCATTTATGTTGCAGAACAATTTGACTTTATAAGAGAACAAATATAATAAATCAAGAACTCAAGGATGATAACACAATAGAATAAAATCAAAGAGTTATGAAAGCACTGTGGAATTAAATTGGAGAGCTAAACAGTATCACCATCAAACTAATAATTGGTAACAGCAAAGAACACAATTTAAACATTGCTGAAATTTGAATTACTAACATAGAAGAAAGGCTTGAGACAATCTGAGTCAGTGTAATTAAAAAGACAAAAGTTAAAGCAATTTAATTGAAACTAATAGATATAAAAGACAAAAAAAAAAATCTGTGGAGTCTACTAACATTTATAAAGCAAATGTATTTCACAGGACCTAATTTTCAAAGCCCTGTAGTTTCAGGTTTAGCCTAACTTCTTAAAATTACGTATAGAAATGTTAACCTTGCAAAAGACAGGGAACTTTCCCCAGGCTAAAATATCTGTTGTGGATATAGAATTGTAACAGAGTAAAGTTGTTGGCTCTCAAGGACAGACAGTCTTTGGAGCAGGTTAACCTACTGATTGATATGTTAAGTTGCTTTATTGTTATGTAAAAATACTGAGGAAACTGCTGTAGGAAAACACAGTATTTGCTAAGAACAAGCTTTCGTTGGTGGATCAACTTCACCTTTTGCAAATTGCATTATGGAATGTCACTTTGCTTATTTCAATGATGTTACTAGTTTTCCATTTGTTAGCCATAATTCTGCCCATATCCTTGTGTTTTTGTAATAGTTCGGGCCGGCCCGGTGGTGCACTGCTACAGTGCGCCGCTTGGGAAGCGCGGCGGCGCTCCTGCCGAGGGTTCGGATCCCACATACAGACCGGTTCCCGCTCACTGGCTGAGTGAGGTGCGGGCGCAACACCAAGGGTTGCGATCCCGTTGCCGGTCTGGTCCGGTACGGGCGCGAATCTTGATGAGATATTAACTTTTCCATGTTCATTGCAGCACTATTCCCAACAGGCAAGTGTGGAAGCAACCTAAATATCTATTGATGGATGAATGAATAAAGGAAATACGGTATATACAAACAAGGGAATATTATTCAGCTTAAAATAGGAAGGTAATCTTGGCATGTGTGACAACATAGATGAACCTGGAAGACACTATGCTAAATGAAATAAGCCATTCACAGAAAGACAATTACTGCATGATATTACTTATATGAGGTACACAAAACCATCAAACACACAAAAGCAGAGAGGTGAATGGGACAGGGGCTCAGCTCCTGTAGAAGCATGCAGTGGCTGAACCTCTCCCTGACTTCTGAGCTGGGTCAGCCAGTGGGCAATGGTAGTTGCCAAGAGCTGGAAGGGAGGGGTAATGGGGAATTGCTATTTAATGACTATAACATTTCAGTCAAGCAAGATAAACAAGCTCTAGAGATCTGCTGTACAACATGGTGCCTATAGTTAACATTACTGTATTGTGCACTTAAAAATTTGATAAGAGGGTAGATCTCAGGTTAAGGGTTCTTGTCACAGAAAAAAAATGTCTCAATGCAACACGCTTAAGAACTTCTTGAAAGAAGCTACATGCAAATAAAGCCAATTAAGGTATGCATTAAAATAGGGAACACAGGAATCTAGAAGTCCTGGTGAATACTGGCGATGAACATTGAATTAATAAAAATGTAGAATTAATATTAAAGGGTTATGGGCTTTATGGTTAAAGAACAAAATGTGAATGCTATAAACATGGACAATGTAAACATCATGTAACTACAAACATGAGGAAGAATGGGGAGAGAAGAGGAGGAAATAGGAGAATCTGAAAGTCTTCATCTTTTATAGCAAGTTTCGAGGAGTGAAGAAAAAAAAACTGTCCCTACTAAAATAAGTAGCTTTAAAAAAGATTCCAATCATCTAATGTTTTTAATAAACTCATTTCTTAACCTCAGACATATCTTTTTTTCTCTTTAAAAATGTATTTTTAAGAAGTGAGCTAACATTTATTTGAAGTTCAACAGTTCTTTCAATTTCACTGTAGTTTCTTTTACTTCTGTGAAATCAAAGTAAATTTAAAGTGAACACTTTTTAATAAAAAGTGCAAATATAAGAATAAGCCCATTTTTACAAATGGATTTTTTTCTTCTTCCTTCTCTTTCTCTATTTACCTGTTCTTCACCCCCCCCCCATAAGGCTGTGCCCCATCTATTTGTCTGTCTGTTCTTATTTCTGTATTTCTGTGTAGAAAGATATGACTGATCATTTTAACCTAATGTGAGCAAATTATTCCTGGCTGTGGGATTTGGATTTTTGAAAAATTACATTTGACTTTGTGATTTTCTGCATTTTTATAATAGGCATGTATCATTTTTTCCAATATGGGTATTTTTAAATTTAAAAACCAAAGAAAGGGCTAGAAATCAATATGACAAGACATGAATAATTGTCAGTTCTGGGCAGGGGGATAACTGGATGATTACTGTAAGTTTTTCTTTGTACTTGTCTGTATTTTTTTAATTCTCAAAAAATTTATAGACAGGAAAATAAAAATAAGGATAAGTTGAGGTTATCTGCTTTGTACCACCTGAATAGCAATCACTCTGGTCTCATTAATGGGCTGCCTAAGAAATTGAAGGACAGGTTGATAGAACAACTGGCTGGCTAGAATGGGTTGTAGGATCTGTCATAATGTGCTGCAGGATGACAGGCTAGTGTGGTACATGGCCGCTCTCCGGTAGTCAAGGAGAAAAGTGACAGTGTGTGGGTTCTGGGAGTCTCTTTCAAGGTGCTGGAGGAATCATAGAAATTTCAAGAGAACAGTCAGACCTATTCATCATCACATATATTTAAATATGCCATGACTCAATTTTTCCCTTGAAGCATAACACCTAGTAAAGTCTGAGAACACTCATGGGTGTTAGTTTTTTCACTGACCTTATAATGGAATTTTATTCTACTTTTTAAGCATTTGACAAAGATGGAAATATGTTAATGAAACTAATTAAACAGTAAATTTTTAATTCCAAAAATTACAGCAGATTTTGCTATAGTAATAGGAAGAGGATACAATGCTCAAACCACAACAGGTAAAACATAAAACTAGCATGGCTGAAAAGTAGTTGTATTATAGTCAGGTCCTAACCATGCAGCCTGACCCTTCCTTTGGTGCTCTGAGACAGACAAGCGTGGCACAGTCGAAAGAGGGTGGAGTTTGAAGTCAAATTTCTGCTCCTCCACTTACAGTTTCCTTCTTTGGAAAATGGAAATCCTTGTGCTGACTCTGATTTGATTAGGATGACATATGTGTAAAAAGCAATGAAAAGTTCAGTGGAAATCATTACTATGAAGCATGAAGCAGAGAATGACCACTACCTAGCTATTACCTGAAATGTCTGTATTTGCTTCCTAACTACTCTCTTTATTTCTAACTTGACCAATTACCAACCCACATGGGGAGTCCTCTGGGGGACCCACAAAATTAAACACGAATGAAACTTTATTCAGAGGGAGAGGCGGGATGTTCTGAGCCAATGGTCCTGAAGCTGTAAGACAGCACATGTGTGTGAGGTCCAAGTGTTGCCTTGTATTCTACCTGGCTCAACATCCTCACCTTGTAGGAAAAGACACTGAGACCCAGAGGGATGTAGACTTGCTAGGCTTATATTACCAGTAAGCAGTAATGCTGTGATAAGAGGACTCGGCATCCTGACTCTCTTTTGGGCTATCAGATGCGTTTTAATGGGAGGACTGACTAATCAAGATGCACAGAGATTCAGAAACAAGACTGGAAGAAAAAGAGTAGACCCTGAAAACCCCTGGCAATTGTCACTCCTTGTTGCCAGGAGGCCTTACCATCCTTTCTCCTCTCCTTGGTTTACCTGATGATCAGTACATTGTCCAATTCCAGAAGTGGGCAATAACTGTTCTCTGTGATGTGTCTCTGGGGCTGGCACAGAGAAGACCTGAACACGAACATTCCTGGGCCTCAGAGAAGACCATGTTGAGCAACAAAGCCAGAGTTGGCACCAGAAGTGCTCCTGGACACAGAAGTGAGGGGCCAAGGGAAGGGGCAGACTGGCAACCAGGGAATTGGTGGCAGCACAGTTGATAAGGTGGGTCCCTGTATGCAGTTGTTGGGGTCTAACCTAGAGGGGTGTACTTCAAGACCCTGGGAAGGAAAATCTCAGTGATGAAATAGTGCAAAGAGGACACAGGTCCAGAGAAGCTTAGGAGCAGGAGGGAGTTGCTGTTATGCCTCTTCTAACTTTTCAGACATGAGGTCTCTAGCCTGAAGTCAGTGGATTTGGCTGACCACGGTTCCATTCTGTGGGGATTGCGAGTTTGTGTCTTGGAAGCATGTGCTTCTTTCAAGATGAGCCTCAGGCAGACACTCTTGACAGGACTGGGCTGAGATTTGTGCTTTGCAACATTTTTATCTCCAGCCCCCACCTGCCCCTTCTCTTCTCACCACCTTTCCCTTTCTCCAGGGTTTTCTCATTTGCAACATCAAGAAAGCACACATTTAGAAATTCCAGTAGAACGGAACAAAAATATTTTATAAGAAGGAGACATGATCTCATAGAAAAGGCATGTTTATTTACCCCAGCCCTGGAGAAGTTCATTCTAAGAGCACAGTTTTAGAGCCGATGAGACAAACACCTGTGAGGGGGCTGGATCAGTAAGGAATGAAGAATGGTCACTGCCCAGGGGCCCTAAAATCTAAAGGAACTAGAACAGATTTAAGACCAACCTTTAAAGTTACTTTTTCCTTTCCACTGACTTTAATTTTCTATTTTGCTGTTTTGTTTTTTCCCTGAGATTTTCTTCATATTTGGAGAGAGAGGAGAATGTTGGCGGGGATTCGAGAGATTGGATTTAAACTAACAGCTGCAGACTTTGGTTGTTACTATGGCTCTCAGAGAGAGAAAGTCAGTCTCAGCAGAAGGTGGGTGCAGACTTGAGGTCTGGACCTTGTTTATCCTCTTACCCATTCTCCCGGAATCTACTTCCCCTTTTCTTGCTGTCCACTTGTCCTCCTTCTACTGAAGCTGTGGCATGTCCGTTTGCCTTCTCTGGCTTTTATATGCTGAGCTGAAGACTCCATAAATAAAGCCACCCCCCTCTCCCAAGTTCTTAAAGAAAGAAACTGTGGTTAGGACTGACACATAGTAGGTACTCAGATATTCATTAATGTAATAAGTTAAGTTCTAGGTTTACACAAATGGAGAAACTGAGGCTCAGACACTCACTGTCCAAGGTTGTATCCTAGTAAGTAGCAGAGTTTATAGTCTAGTTGAGGTTAAGGAAAATGCCTATAAAAAAAATAGTGAGCTGGTGGGTGCAGGATATTCTTAGAGTGATATGATTAGTACAGGGTGTTTGTTGTCTAAGTCACTGGAGGAGGGCAGTGTGGGCTGCAGCCATCAGGAAAACTTCCTGGAAAAGGTGGGGCTTGGACCAGATAAGAAACAATCAGAAAAGTCGAGAGGAAGGAGCAGAGTATCCCAGCAGGAGGCAGTGTGGTTTGTGGATTATTTAGGAGAGACCCGTTTGCCTGTAGGAGCCTGAGTAGAGGTTCTGAGGCAGATGAGGCTGGAGGAGGCAGCAGGTGCCAGACTGAGAAGCACTGGCCCTTGTTACCAATTGCATCATCTTGGTTGTTGATTGCCAGGGAGAAGGTGCACGCTGTGGCACATACACTGCCAGATGCCCCGGTCAGGACGAGCACATTCCCCCAGATGCCAGGAGTGTTGCCTGCTGAGAGCTCATAGCTGAGTCCCTCCCTGGGAAGCAAGCTGCCTCATTCAACGTTGCACCTCCTATTGAATGACTAGTTGATGTGGAGTGCTGGGTGTGGTCCTCATTCCCCAAGGTGGATCCCAGCTTCAGAACTCCTGTGGCATGGGCCAGAGACTCCTTCTGCCCAGTTTTGCTCCTTATTCCCTTGTAGGCGTGGTTCGGGCCAGCACTCCCCAATACATTTTCTGCAGGGAAATCTACTCTCTCAGCATCTGTTTCCTATGCAACCTGACCTAAGCCAGTAGAGACAGAAGTCATCCTAGGAAGCTACTCTAAGCAAACATTTTGGAGCTGCTGGCAATGAAAACCCCATTGCTGGTGGCAGGTGGAATAATGCTAGCTCTTGGCATGCTGCAATGGTGCAATTGTTAGAACTTTCACTAGTGGTGAAGTGGGATGGGATACCAATGAAAGAGCCATTGCACGGCGGGGGGGGGGGGGACAA
>NW_007727140.1:6542-15924 GCF_000696425.1 Galeopterus variegatus | reverse complement strand
GGGGGGGGGGGGGGGGACAATAGCCCAGCCACAGGGGAGGTTTGGAGGAAGTGGCAGTTATAAAGACTGTTAATTGAATGGCTCTCGCTGGCATCTATTGACGCACTGGTGAAACACTGAGGGTGACAAATGGCCAATTTCAGGCCACTGATTTGTGAAAGGCAGAGGTCCTCCTTGGTAGACATATTCTTTCATCTCTTGAAGCCTGAGAGCAGGAAAAGCTAAAGCCCAGCCTCAATATTTAATCACAAGGACTGCTGACCTCCAGAGAAGGTTGAATTCACGGCCCAGCAGGTGCACCTCACCAGGTCAAGACACTGAATGGGAGGAAGGAGGACTCTGAGACTCAGGATGAGGACATCTGAGTTGATGCACGCAGAATTTTTTTATCTCCAGAATTCCCTCTGGGCCTGCAGAATTGGTCTCCTGTGCTCTTTAGTAATCTTAGGCTTCAGGTGTTGAAGCCTGGGACTAGGAAGGTTGTAGTAAGACTAGACATGAATAGAAAGGTGTGGGAGATGATGGGAAGAAATGAGGCTGTGTTCTTATGGTCACTAATGCTCCAGTGGTCACTGGGGTAGGAGGCAATTTAATACATTGATGAATAAGGTATTGTAAGAGAAATAAACATTGTCTGTGTACAGGTTAGGTATACTAAATCTTACATGTCCTAAAGATAGAATGTATTTTTCTCTTTCATATTTTCCAATTTCCATTTTCAGTTTTATTTCATGAAATAATGATAACAATTCCCACAACAGTGATTAAACTAATAAATAACATTGTGCATTAGTGCACGAGAATGAAGAATATACATTACAAATAATAATAGTTTATTTATGATACTGTCTCTACTCACCTTTTCTATTCTCCCAGCAAAGTGCTTGGGGATCACAAAAAGCTACCAAATACACCCCACACATGTATATACATAGGATATATATACATACATATATATATTACCACAAATAGGAAATCTTCCAAATGACCGTTCATAAAGAAAATGTTAATCCTAGAATAAAAGTCATTAAGGTGGTGGACATTTATTAAATTTATACACTACTGAAACGTGGTTTTATGCATCTCAAACTCAATTTTGGGCATTTTGGAATACAAATGGATAACACTCTTAGTAACTAACACTATTGACTCTCAGGTAGAAAGATATATTTTTTTTCTGAAAAAGTTATGCATAGACTGTTAATTTCAGTGGTTTGCAGATATGGATTTTTTGGATCAATACACTAACCCCCCCACCCCAATTTTCTGAGGACTAACATAGGGTTGTAATCTATTTTTCCATTTAAGTTTATTTGAAAAAAAAAATTTACTGTTCTTTTATGACCGTTATTCCATAAAAAGAGTGAAGATTTAACAGTAAAAAGGTAGGAAGGATATCATCTAAAAATAAGGAATTTTAAATTAATTCATTGAATTAAAAAAAATACCATCCTGAAAAAAGTCTTGATTGTCTCATTTATCTCATTTCACTGGGGATCAGTGAAAAATTTTGTCAAGATAGGCACTGATGCTGTACATGGACAGAAATTTAGGAACCCGTAATGTAATGCTTTCCTATGAACTGGATGTAAGAAAGTTTTGATTATTTCCACTAGTGAGACGCAGAGAGCATATCTAAGGGTGATTTGCTCTGGAGAAGCTCTTCTCGCTGTTAGCATCAGCATCCTTTGGAGAGCATCTTAAAACACAGCTTGCTGCTCCACTTACAGAGTTTCTGAGTCAGTGGATTTAGGGCAGGGGGGGCGGTTGGCAAGAATGTGTATCTCGAACAAATTCTCAGGGGATGCTGATGCTGCTGGTCTGGAGACCACACTTTGAGAGCCACTGCTCTATGTTAATAAAAGGCAGTTGCTAAAATAAAATTTCTGTTTTTGAGGAATGTTATCATAACTTGGTAGTCTTCTTTCTTATTACTCAAAAAGTAGATTCAGACTGTAACCTCTATTTTATAGAAGGGAACATGCAAATGTCTTGCCCAAGTGTTCCTACAGCTTGTTCCTATAGCCTACAGGTAAGGATGCCCTTATCACCCTGTTTCTTGTGTAAATGCTGACATGTCCTTTTGGAGCTTGTTTAAATATTATCTTCCTTTCCTTAACACCCCCCCTGCTGCCCCAGGTAAAATCTATCTAATTTTTCCTTCCCTTTTCCCTTCCCCTTCCTTCCTCCTTTCCTCCTTCCCTGTATATAGGTGTCCTCACTGGATTCTGGGCTTGTGGAGAACAGGTGCTGTAGCTCATTTATGTTTCAATCCTAGCATCTAGAGTCATGCCTGGTGTTGCTTTTGTCTATCTGTTTGGCATACTATGCAACAGCCAAATTAGAGAGTTGAGTAATCATTCACTTCGTTTGTTCTGTATAGATGGCTTGGGTTGTTTAGGTTACATATTTTGCCTCTCCTGCCTCTTATAATTCATAGCACAGTGCTATTTTTCTTAAATCATGTGAATAGCTTCTTAAGATGCACACTTAAGAAGTATCTACTATGGCGGTACATTTTACTAGCCAACTAGTCAAATACTAGAGCAAACATATGGAAGCCCCTAGTTTCCGTATTTATCAATTGCTAGCCTAACTGGCTTTCCTAGATTATAATCCTATTTAATATATTGCTGACAAAAGTTTGCACACTATTCCTCCAGCCTTGAAGAACATCAAAGTGTGATGCTTTACTTAACCAAAATTCTTTAAGGTTTTAAAAAATATCAAAAGTATGTGAGGTAGTAAACATGCTTTAATATTTTTCTAAATTCCTATGTGGGAATTGAAAGCTGGAGCAATCTGCTGCACCTGAGTTTTCCAGTGGTTCAATGCCCTTTCTCCCCATTTCTTATACACTATATTTCTTTTGAAATCAGGGACAACATAATGCAATAGCAAAAATATTAATAGGTAAGGATATGAGGGGTCTTCAAAAAGTTCAAGTAAAATGCATATTATGAAAAATCTATACACAGATTTCAAATTTTCTTTTGAACCAAGATAAACTTGTACTAACACTGTGACGTATCTGAACAGTATTTAGCTTGAGGCACTGAGAAGGAGAAGACATTAGTTTGAAAAGATCCCTTACAGAGCAACATGGATTCTGCTAAAATTGAAGCAAGAAAAAATATCAAATTTATGGTGAAGCTTGGGTGGAAGAAAGGTGGAATCATTGATGCTTTATGAAAGGTTTATGGGGATAATGCCCCAAAGAAATCAGCAGCTTTCAAATGGATAACTCATTTTAAGAAGGGATGAGATGATATTGAAGATGAAGTACACAGTGGCAGACCATCCACATCAATTTGAGAGGAAAAAAATTAATCTTGTTTGTGCCCTAATTGAAGAGGACCGATGATTAACAGAAGAAACAATAGCCAACACCATCAACCTCTCGATTGGTTCAGCTTACACAATTCTGACTGAAAAATTAGAGTTGAGTATACTTTCTGCTTGATGGGTGCCAAAATTGTTGCACCTAGATCAGTTGAAGACAAGAACAGAGCTTTCAATGGAAATTTTAAGCAAGTGGGATCAACATCCTGAAGCATTTCTTTGAAGAATTGTAACAGAGATGAAACATGGCTTTACAGAGTTGTTGCACCTAGATCAGTTGAAGACAAGAACAGAGCTTTCAATGGAAATTTTAAGCAAGTGATATCAACATCCTGAAGCATTTCTTTGAAGAATTGTAACAGAGATGAAACATGGCTTTACAGAAAATGATCCTGAAGACAAAGGTCAATAAAAGACATGGCTACCAAGAGGTGGAAGGGGTCCAGTCAAAGCAAAAGTGAACTGGTCAAGAGCAAAGGTTATGACAACAGTTTTGGGGGATGCTGGCAAGGCATTTTGCTTGTTGACTTTCTGCAGGGCTAAAGAATGATAAATGATAACGTCTGCTTGTTATGAGAGTGTTTGCAGAAAGTTAGCTTAAGCTTTAGCAGTAAAATACCCAGGAAAGCTTCACCAGAGAGTCCTTCTCTGCCACGACAATGCTCCTGCTTATTCCTCTCATCAAACAAGTGCAATTTTGCAAGTGTTTCAATGGGAAATCATTAGGCATCCATCTTACACTTCTGGTTTGTCTCCTTCTGCCTTTTTTTTTGCTTTCTAGTCTTAAAAAAAGTCTTTAAAGGGCACCTATTTTTCCTCAATTAATAATGTAAAACAGACTGCATTGACATGGTTAAATTCCCAGGACCCTCAGTTCTTTAAGGATGGACTAACTGGCTGGTATCATCACTTATGACAGTGTCTTGAACTTGATGGTGCTTATGTAGAGAAATAAAATTTATATTTTTTATTTTTATCTTTTAATTCCATTTTTCCACAAACTTTTTGAAGCCCTCTTGTACATGCTGAATGCAGATAATTTTATATCTTTGATTCCATGGATTTCTTTTTGCCATTTTGGCCAGATTTTCAAGACCAAAGACTCCTGATTGTGTTACACAGGTACACAGGAAAAGGCTGATTGATTGTGGGAAAAAGGGACTCACGACTTGCATTATATTTATTAATGTTTCTAGATCTATAAAGACAGAGATGAGAGAGCAAAACACATTTGGGCTGTACATCTGGGCTAAGGAGCAGAAAGATATGCAGCTGATATAATGGGATGGAACAGATAATGGGAGTTGGGATATTAGAATTCTTAAGTAATTTTCTGTAGCTGACATAAAATATAATGTTTTCCTGAACAACATAAGTTAATTAAATGAAATAAAAAGAGAGGGCAACATTTTATTAATTTTGATCAAAAGATGTTATTTTCTATCATACTCAGTGAACAAGTGTTACTCATTTCTTCTTAGACATCTTTAGATTACTTGAACTCTCTCATTCCAAAAACATAGAATGTCCTGCTCTCAAACAGAACGACATGGTTAATGAACATTTGTTTGAAGTGCTTTGCTACATTTCATTCAAAGGTGTCTACAAAATGCCACATACCATTAGAGGCAGTGATCCTTGTTTTGTTTGTACACAATTCAATTATGGAAAGTACCCAGAAAGAAGTTGTGAAAAGAATATCATTAAACAACTAAGTAGCTCTCCTCTCTTATGTATATTTTAAAGAGGGATCAGCTTATGAGCTTGCTTGTAATTGACTGCAGAATGGGGTTGTCCATTGAGCAAGCATTAATTGAGATTGTAGGGGGTGAGAAGTAATACACAGCAGGCTTCCTTATAAGAATGCCTAGGAAGTTTTGGGGGAAGGAAAGAGAGAAGCAAATTTATCTGTGGCTTTACTCGATGTTGAGGGACACTTCTATGCTTAAAGTAAGAGCAATTCTGTGGAACAATATCCCACTATCTCCTTTATTATTCTGGCCCAGAGTGAGTTCACTGCTCTTTGAGTTTTATAGCATTTGCTCTCTGCCATTTTCTTATCAATTAATGATAGACTGCTCCATGGCATCATAGGGAGTGGTCAGACTCCTGTCCACTGAGTAGGCCACGTTTACTAGAGGGTTAGGGCGCTCGTGTGTTAAAATGCCTCACACACAGGTACTTCCTCCTTCCAGTGCCCTTGGTAACTTTACCAGCATTTGGACGGGGAGCCCTTGACAGGTCCAGCCATCTGTACTCACTCTCTTCCTCTTCTCCTGTGGGTGCTCGTCCCTTGTGCCACTCCTGCACAATGCCTTTAGTCAGAGGATGGTACAATCCCAAGATCTGGGTTTGGTCACAGGAAAATGGAAAACACCCCTTTCACCTACAGGTAGAACACATGCCCCACGCAAACCCCCTACATTTTAGTTTTCCATCAGATGTGTGTCTTGTATTCATTTTACAAACATTTATTGAAGATCCAATCTTCTGTACTAGATTCAACTAGATTGCAAATTCCTGGAAGGGCAAGGGGCTATATCTTAAACTTCTTTGTAGCTCTCCTTTTCCCTCTCTTTATTCTAGAATCTAGCAAAGTATTATGCACTTTTTAGGCACTCAATAATTATTTCTAGTTAAATGAAACACTGAACAAAGTCCCAGGTTTCTGAGATTTCAGACAAGAAGCTGATTATTGGGTAGAAAAGGAGAAAATCTAGTAATTAGTGAGTACTAGATGCCGGTGACTTTGGTAGATGCATTATCGAACAGTTCTGCCAGGTAAAGCTTGGGATCTAGTCCTAGGGATTTTGAAAGATACCAGCATGGTCTGTCATGGAGACAGTTCATGAGTAAGAGCGTTCTGAGGCCACACCAAGTGTTGGTTCCTGGAATGACAGTCCACATGAATGCTCAATCTGAGAGTCAGACACGAGATGAAAGAAAAAGTAATGGGGACTCCAGGGCTACAAAAAGGCTGCAATGGGGAGACCCAAGGGAGAGTCGGACGTAGAAATACTGGTCAGAATTCACTCCATCCTTGTGGCCTTCAGAGCTCTGGCATTAATAGGTACAATCTTTCTTCTGCACAGGTTGCTTAGTAACTGAAGAAGGGAAAGGAACAGAATGTTGTGCTTGTGTAAGATAAGGGAAATGATGCCAGCAACCCCAATGATAAGCAACAGGAGGCCGTGAGGTGTCTGGGAATCTTCCACTTCCAGCCTTTCTCTCTTTGGCATAGCTCTACTTTTGTCTCTAAATCCCTTATAAGCTTCAACTCTTCTGGCCTTCTCCCTACCAGGGTTGCAGAGAAAGCAACTGTGCAGCATGTGGTTAGATACTCCACGTGATCCCTGTAAGTAACTCACATAATAATAATAATAATAATAATGATAATAATAATAATAATAATAATAATAATAATAATAATAATAGTAAACTCCTTGTAAACCATATGGAATAATAATAATAATAATAATAATGATAATAATAATAATAATAATAATAATAATAATAATAATAGTAAACTCCTTGTAAACCATATGGAATTGCCTGCTTCATTCTTAGGTCTCTGGATACCTTTTCAGTTTGGTGGGTATTATACTATTAGCTCACCCTTGAACAGCTGGATATGGACCTTAGAGAAGAAATAGAGAGTAAAGAAAAGATGAGTGATTTGAAACAAATCTCATGTTTTCTAATGCTCCTTGTGAACCGATGAAAAGAACTATTGGATGTATAGACATTATTATTCTCACAGGGGTTTTTGAGTCAAGAGAGGCCCAGGATACTTCTCAGGTTGCTGGTATACAAAAGACTAAAGAAATGCTGAAAAAGTGTATAAAAAATGTAGGTGTTTAAAAATTTTTCTTTTACTGTACACATACATACATTTTACTTGAAGATAATGTAAACAATCTAAATATGAGGCTCTTTTAAATGTGAGGCCCTGGCCAAATGTCCATCATGCTCACTGTGATAGCCCCATCCTCATACTATAGATAAGGAAACTGAGGCTCATAAAGAATGAGTGATTTGAAGAAAATCACACTAGTAAGTGGTGGAGACAGGATTTAAACTTAGATCTATTGGACTCTAAAACTTTTAAAAAAATGATACCATATTGTCCAGGCAGGACAGCAAGTGCTATGTTGCAGGTTGGGGCATCCAGAACACCCTATGCCTGTACCCACTATTCGATTCTTGTTTACAGAGCCCAGGGAATAGTGTTGTCTTCACCAACACTGCTGCCTTGCTGGTTGTGCCTTTTCTTGCAGACTTGATGCGGAACATGTTTAATAATCTTGTGGAGTTTGATTCTGTCAGGTAAAAGAATCTGCCACTGCCCCAAAGCAGAACAAAATGTTTCAAAGAGCCAAAACAGTGTCCTTGATGACTTGATAATTAAAAACAACACTACACAAGTGAAGTTTAAATGTAAGCAAATTACTTGGAAAGGAAAAAACACACTCAAACTCCTTCAAATGATACACTATTTGTTTAATTAGAACAGAATCTTTTTTCTTTAAAGCCATTGGCAATGGAATCCTTAATGAATTGATAGAAAAAAGTAGTAATTAAAGACATTTTCTCTTATAATAGCCTAGGAAGAAAAATTCAGCATAGATTGTGAAGTCTAAGGATACTTGGCATGGATCCAGTAGAGAAGGATTGTGGAAATGAGTTGCTCTCTGAGTTTGGGCTGTCTTAAAGCAGAGCTGAGACAAACACAGGGAGTTTATTTGGGATCCTAGGAAGCATGAGTGAAGGAATGGGGAAGGTAGGACAGAGAATAGTCTGTTAATGATAAAGTTATTGTTATAGGCAACTGGGGCTCCAGTTTAAGAACACACCTTAAAATTGTCCTGCAGAAGAACTGCTGAAGATGGGCATTTATTTACCACTCCCTACTGATTGATTGAGTAAGCTCCCAGGATGCTAGAGAAGGTCTTCAGGCAAAGAGATGTCCCCTGGAGGTGGAAATTGGGAAACTCTTGGCATACATAAAACTGTCCTTGGAGGCTGCTGGTAAACTCAGAAATGGGACAAGAGGACATGGAGTGGGGTAATCAACAGCATGTGTTGCAGACAGTCTTCTGTAAGATGTCATCCTTCTAGATCAGTGCAGTCCAATAGAACTATAATGCAAATCACAAATATGAGTCACATAGGTAATTTAAAATTTTCTAGTAGTCACACACAAAAAAGTAAAAAGAAACATGTGAAATTAATTTTTTTTTTTGTCCTTTTTGAGACTGGCCGCACCGTGCTCAGCCAGTGAGCACACCGGCCATCCCTATATAGGATCCGATCCCGCGGCCGAAGCGCTGCTGCGCTCCCAGCTCCGCACTCTCCTGAGTGCGCCACGGGCTCGGCCCAATTTTAATGATGTGTTTATTTAATTTAATATGCCCAAAATATTATCATTTCAGGGCTGGCTGGTTAGCTCAGTTGGTTAGAGTGTGGTGTTGGTAGCAACAAGGTCAAGAGTTCTGACCCTCATACTGGCTAGTCACCAAAAAAACCAAAAAACAAAAACAATCAAACAAACAAAAACC
This sequence comes from Galeopterus variegatus, assembly GCF_000696425.1. Classification (NCBI taxonomy): domain Eukaryota; kingdom Metazoa; phylum Chordata; class Mammalia; order Dermoptera; family Cynocephalidae; genus Galeopterus; species Galeopterus variegatus. The sequence continues at coordinate 7,024 of NW_007727140.1, read as the reverse complement.
TAAAATATTATCATTTCAACATGTATTCGATACAAAGAAATTATTAAGGGCCGGCCCCGTGGCGCACTCAGGAGAGTGCAGCGCTGGGAGCGCAGCAATGCTCCCACCACGGGTTTGGATCCTATATAGGAATGGCCGGTGCGCTCACTGGCTGAGCGCGGTGCGGGTGACACCACACCAAGGTTTGTGATCCCCTTACCGGTCACAAAAAAGACAAAAAAAAAAAAAAAAAAGAAAGAAATTATTAAATGTAAGATGTAAGGTACCTTACATTTTTTTTCTTAGCAAGTCTTTTTTTTTTCCTTTTTGTCTTTTATCGTGACCGGCAGCGGATCACAACCCTCAGTGTCGCGCCTGTACCGGACCGGGACCGGCAACGGGATCGCAACCCTCGGTGTTGCGTCCGCACCTCGCTCAGCCAGTGAGCGGCCGGTCTGTATGTGGGATCCGAACCCTCGGTGGGAGTGCCGCCGTGCTCCCAA
>NW_007727140.1:0-5113 GCF_000696425.1 Galeopterus variegatus | reverse complement strand
AAAAAAAAAAAAAAAAAAAAAAAAAAGAAATTATTAAATGTAAGGTACCTTACATTTTTTTTTCTTAGCAAGTCTTTTTTTTTTCCTTTTTGTCTTTTTTCGTGACCGGCAGCGGATCACAACCCTCAGTGTCGCGCCTGTACCGGACCGGGACCGGCAACGGGATCGCAACCCTCGGTGTTGCGTCCGCACCTCGCTCAGCCAGTGAGCGGGAACCGGTCTGTATGTGGGATCCGAACCCTCGGGCGGGAGCGCCGCCGCGCTTCGCAAGCGGCGCACTATCCAGTGCGCCACTGGGCCAGCCCGAAAAGGCAACATTCTATGAAGCAAGTCTAGAGGGGAGTGACAGAAGCTGATAAACCTGCATTTCCAAGCTCTAAGCGATTTTCTCATACAATATGAAGACTGCGGTATACTTTTGAAGCAGCCTGTTTCTTTGTTCTGTAAATACCACTCAAACATACAATTTTATTAGGTAAATGTAATCACACCACAATCAGAAAATGTGTTTAAGAGGCTGTGACTCTAAGGAACTTAACTGTGAATGTTTATGCTGTCAGCTTCTTGCATCTCTGAAGACTCATTTCTTTCAGAGAAATGCTTCTTTTCTCTGTATTAGCTTAGAATGGGTGAAGGCTCAAGAGTGTAACTTATTCTTGTGGAGGCGTGAGGACTGGAAGCAGGCAGGACAGCAAGGTATTAAGAAAGGAGCAGGCGTGACTTGGGGGAGTTGACTCTGGACTGTATATAGATTTAATGCCACACATCGTACTGTAGAGGTGGGAACAGCTCAGACTGAGATATGGAGCGGTCTTCCAGTTGGTCACTGGGGTCAAGTCTCATTCTACTGGGAATGGACCAGTTTCTTTGGAAGGAAGTAAACATTTCCAACATTCCTATTGCCATTTGTTGTTAGAAATGGCAGGAAATGAACATTTTAGAAGGTGGGCCTTAGATGGGGGCCCCTCCAGCTTTGTTCAAAGAGCCTGGTCATCCATGAGCCTGGACAGGCTGACAACACTCCAAGGGTCGAGGGAGGATGGCCTGCTGACAGGTTTCCCCTGGGGGATTTCTGAGAATAGGCCAGACTTAAAATCCTTGAGACAGCCAAATCTAGGAGTTGCAAGTCATTTCCTGCATTTACTATTTTCTGTGCTCTCTGGGCCTCCCATAAAATGTTAAATATTACAGTCTGCTATCCAACATGTCGTGGAAAATTAAGGTAAAATTTGAAGTCACCTCGGTTAATAACAGGAAGAAGAGCAGCTACTCCTGTGAGTAGGAGGAGCCTGATAGTGGGTGGGTTTGATAGTGGGAGGGGCCTGGTGGCAGGTGGCGCTTGAGAGTAGGAAAGGATTGAGGGAGGGGCCCAAACCGAGAATAGAAATGCTAAGTGAAAGTAAAGCACATTTTGGAAAATGTAAGGTTTGACCTGGCCTTTGAGAAGTAGCTATGATGAAAAAAATGGTAATAAGAGATTGCAGCAGGACAAGGAGGCAGAGAGACCCATAAGGAAGCTGTGCCCGTATGTTGTAGAAAATGAAAAGAAAGGGTAGGTTTGAGAGAGAGTGGGCCAGGCTTTCATCCGGAAACTGCTGCACTTTCTGGTGCCTGGAAGATTAAGTTACCTCTGCCTTATTTTCTCCAGCACAAAACGGGGCCATTAACTGTAGAGCAGGTACCCAATGCTTCCTAGATACCTGGCATGTTCTAACTGTTTCCCACACCTTATGGGGTAGGAAATTGAGGCAGAAGCTATAGAACAGCTTTCCCAAGACCCTTACCACCTCACTATCACAGTGTCCTGTTACACTAACACTCCTCTTTCCCCATTACTCTCTGGCAAGATAAAATATTTGTGAATTACACTCCTGTGGGAGGACATATGTGAAATGACTCTCTTTTCTCTTTTATTATCTGCTAGGCTTACCCCAAAGTTAAAAACATATATAAAATTGGAGCACCTGTTGCACAGAAATTCTGTAGAACTACATCATCCTGTATTTCCCCCCCTGCTATGGGTCAATTGTGTCCCTCAAAAGTTCATGTATTGGAAACTTGTTCTCCATTATAAGAGTGTTAAGAGGGTGGGAGATCCAATTACGGTATTTGAAAGAGGGGACCTTTAAAATGTGATGAGTGAGGACTATGCACTTGTGAATGGATTGATCCATTCATGGAATAATGGGTGTGGTTCTGATGGCTTCTAAAAGCAGAGCAGGTGAGATGGTTAGATCTTCTGCTCAGCCCATTCTCACCACGTGATACATTGAGTTGCTGTAAAGAGTCAGCTCACCAGGAAGAAGACCCTCACCAGATGTGTTCCTCGGACTTCGGACTTCCCAGCCTCCAAAACTGTAAGAAATTTTATTTCTGTGTAAATTACCCAGTTTCGGGTAGTCTGTTATAAAGAACAGATACAGACTAATATACCCCCTTTTTGACTATAAAGTGAAAATGTCCTAGAGAGGGATGCTCCTATTCCCAAGAGCAGGGAAGGTATGAGTTGGCTACCTTGGAGCAAGGGGTACCTGTTCATATGACATTACATTTACACAGCTAATTTATTAATATTGTCTCAATTTGCCCTGAAAGCTTCTGAGGTAGGTAGTATTTTTCCAGATAAAGTGACTGTGTCCTAGAGAGACTGAGTCTAAGATCTGGGCATGTTAGCACAGAAGACCAGGTTTCTGATTCAATCTTTCTTGTATTCTACCCTGTCCTGTTGAGGGGATTTTGCTGCCAGTGGAAAATAGTGAGAACTTTTCTGCCACCCCCATCCTGGTGGATTTGTGACATTTGCAATATTTCTTTGTGGCTCTCTGCATAGTGGCTGTGGAGGAGGAGGGGCTGTTCCACGCTGTTCCCACATAGAGGGCCCCTCTGGAGGCCTGTTGAGATAACACACAGTATGAAGGAAAAGATGTCAAAGTTATTCACGAAATCTGTTCACCTGGGCCTGCCGATGAGGGGTGCCGATTCTTCCCTGCTCAACCTAGCAGGACTTACCTCTTCTTTAATTTCTATCCCAGTTTGTGAATCCTTTTGATTTGGATCTCTGTGCAGGGCTGTATTCCCAGTGAGATCAGATCAGACCACATCACCTCATTAGTCCCACTTGCTACCTTTACAGCAAAGTATGTGCCCATCAAGAGCCACTGGTTAAAGACCACTTAGGGCCCAGAGCTCTGAAGGGCCAGGTTTGTCTCCACATGCTGAATTGTTCCTTGACCTCATTTTTTCCCTCTAACAACAGGGCCGTGTGGGGAAGAATGCAGGCTCTGGAGTCCACCAGCAGGAAGTGTGGGGAGCTGGGAAATTACCTCTGAGCTCTCCATAGAACTATCAAACAAGCTCCTTTAGAATGGCTAGGTGTTAGCATTAAAGAGGGGGTTGGAGGAAGGGACAATAATGCTTGGAGAATAATACTTGTTACACAGCTGTAGCTGAGACCCCTCTGCCTATCATGAAAGCCTCAGGCATTCACTCTCCCTCTTCCTGGTAATTGCTTGGTCTCTAAGGCTTAATAGACCTGCGGTTCCTGTGGTGAGTGGGCTCATATTTGAGAGCTGGATCCCTTGACCCAGGTTGTCTGAGAGATGAGCTTCCAAAGGTTAATGTTTCATTGAGTGACTGACAAAGTCTTTCAAAGGATGGCTATCTTGCAATTCCTGCGAGAGCTGTGAAGACCCAATCTCCTGGTGGGGGTCTTTATTCAGGTGTCTGAGATCACAAGAAAGGCTGTGGTTTATGCGAGTGAGTCCAGTGTTGGCTTCTTTGGAGTTCTGATTGTGAAAGCATTGGGTATCTCAGAGGATGTACTCATCTAGGTGGGCAATTATTTATTTGGGTGCCTGGCTCACTCTCTACCTATTTAGTCATAAAGTAAACTCCTGGAGGGCACGGCTTGAATCCTGGACCCTTTTATATCTTCAGAGTCCGGTAAATAGGTAACTTTTGATTCAGTTAATTTTAAGTGGTAGATGAGACTCTTTTTATTTTTATTAAACTAGGTTTTAATTGTAAAAGTAAAGCAAGTCCATAGTAAAAATTAAGGGTATGATAGGGTAAAATAACAAAATTTTCACTATGTGGAGAAAATCACAATGAGCAGTTTCTTGTGTTTCTTTCTAGAAATGTCCAATGAGTCTATTTCTCAAGCACATTTTTATTTTAAGAGGGAGCCTACTATATTTACATTTCTACAATTAGCCTTTTTGTAGTTAACTATCTGTCTCAAACATTTTTTTTATAATAGTGCATATAGATCTACCCTAGTTTTCATAAGGGCTGCAGTCCATTGTATGGATTTTCTATAATTTATTTAGCCAATTCTCTATTGATGGGCTTGCAGGACAATGCCAGATGCTTGATTATTACAAAATATACTGCAGCAAAAATCTGTTTAATTTATGTTTGTGTATGTGTGTGATAAATTCTTAGAAGTGTAAGTTTATTAGATATTAGCAGTTGCCTTTCAAAAAAATGGCACTAATTCTCTCTCTCACCAATAGTGGGTGCAAGTGACTACCTCTTCACATCCTTGGCAACACTAAAGATTAGCAAATACTTTTATCTTTGTCAATATGAAAGGAGAAACAGGAACTCATTCTGGTTAAATTTGTATTTCTTTAATTATGAGCAAGTTTCATTCAACCTTTCCCCCATTTAGGGGCTATTTTATTTTATTTTCTGTGAACTGCTTGTTCAGATCCTTTGATGATTTTCCTATTGAATTGCATATCTCTATTTTAAAAAAATTTGTAAAGACTCAATTCATTCACAGCATTATTTTTGTCACACTTGTTAAAAAATCTGTCAAAGTTTATCATTTATCATTTGACTTTGGATATGACATTTTTGCCTTACAGAATTACCTTTACGCTTCTGAGTCTTATTCATGTCAAGAAAGGATTTTGCCATTCAAGACTGTAAACACAATTTACTTGATTTTTTTTTGCTTTGTTTTTTTACAAATACATCTGTGATATTATCTATATTTAAATATTTGGGTCCAAGATGCCGACGGGTCTGGAGCGGCCGTGCCAGGACACAGCGCGATCCTGAGAGCTGTGCGCTGTGATACCAGAGTACTAATTGCATTTCCAAGAGC
>NW_007727139.1:452261-469353 GCF_000696425.1 Galeopterus variegatus | reverse complement strand
AAAAAAAAAAACTACCCACGTGCAAAACCAAAAAAAAAAAAAAAGAAAGAAAGAAAAGAAAATACCAAACCATTAAGGGAAGAGATAACTATAAGTAAATTTTGACAGTACAGAGGCAGCCTCTGGACTTCGCATTCTCCAAACCTCAGCAAGCAGTGGAAACTGGATTTGGAGTCAGAGCTGCTGGATTTCAGTCCTGACTCCCCACATTCCCTTATTAGCTGTGCCATTTTACACAGGTCACTTCACCTCTCTGAGCCCCATACAAAACAGGAATTTGTTGTAAGGCTTCAATTAAAAAAAAATTGGTAAGCTCTAAAACATACCATTTATCATTACTCCTAGTACCCACTCTGCAACATAGAAAAGAATGTGGTTATTTGAGCTTTTTGATTGTCATGATTTATAGCCATTGTTTCATCAGGGCCACCAATTCATATCCCCATTTCTATAAGTTCAAAAGAACACTCCAAAGGAGGGAGCTACTGAAGGGTGTAGTTTTGTTCTGCCTTTAGGGAGGTGGCATGAAAGACTGGGTACAAACCCAGCTTCCCTGAGGACCAGCCAGTTGACCTTGGGCGTGTTTCTCAACCTCTCTGAGCCTGGTTTCCTCTTTTGTATTCAGAGATTATACCTTCTTAGCACAGCGATTGTGCAATTTCAGCAAGCTGGGGCAGGTAGACACACAGAGGCCCTTAGTCTATGAGAATTACCGCTGTCACTTACGGGGGCATACAGTCACCATCCCTTTCCTGCTACCTTTAATGTCAACCTGTGGTCCTGAAAACTCATCACTCTATAGCGTCTTCCCCCTTCGCCAACCTGCACGTCTCTAATTACAGCTAGAAAACTGGAAATTCTCCTCCTTCACCCAACAACGGATTGCAGGGCAGTGCCAATGTCAAGCCTGAATTGATTAACCTGAGGGGTGAGTTCGACTCTTGTGATCAGTGGATTATCCCAGGATGAAGACATTTCTGGGCACAGACGCAAGTACAGTTTGTATTGTGCAAATGAATGACTGTTCTGAGTTTTGGGCCTCAGGCCACTGAGAGTCATTTGTTTCCCAAGGATGCATTGAAACAACCGTGTCCAACACAAAGATACTGAGCCCATGCTCCCCTCCCCAAGACCATTAAAGCAGCAGAGTAAGGAATTACTATCATCATACTTCAATTAATAAATAGTTGAGTGACTGAGGTTGAAGCTATGATGTGTGGCCTGGTCCTAGTACTGTGCAGTCCAGTGCAGCCTGATAGACATGCAGTGAGAATTATACAGTTAACAGCAGTCTCAATTTGGACTAGCCACATTTCACATGTTCTATAGCCATACAGAGCTAGTGGCTACCATATTGGACAGCAAAGGTCTAGACTGGGGAGTCATTAAAGTTTTATTGTAAAGGGTCACATAGTAAGTATTTTCGGGTTTGGGGCCCTGTTGTAACTACCTGACTCTGTCTGGTAGTGTGATAGTAGTCGAATATGATCCATTAATGAACGAGTGCGGCTGTATTCCAGTAAAACTTTATTTACAAAGACAGGCAGCTGACTGTCATTTGCTGGCCTCTGCAATAAGCCATTATTCTATTCTATCCGAAAAATAGGAGAAACAAAGGTACACGTGTGCCTTAGGCCCTGGGAGAAACTCGTACTGTGCCCATTTGTACAAGTTCTGATTTCTCTTTTTCTTTTGCTGCCAGATCTTTATCACTGGTCAAAAGAGGCCAATTGGATATATTACTAACTTGTCCCAGAAACGAAGGCCCAGACTTTCTAAAGCTCAAGAGAAGAAAAAGGAAGAGCTCTCCTGATATTCTTTAATTCATATTTTTGTGTGTTTAGATGCTTTGGTCCTGCGAATAATTTTTTTTTTTTGCTAATACACTCAGTACTACCGTAAGTTCCTTCATATACCATACTGAGGATGTTTGCTTCTTTGTCCTGGGATTGAGATCCAGAAGTAGGATTATTTTGGGGGTCAAAGGGTACTCCCGTTTTAATAGTTATTACCATTGCCCCGCTCCGAAAGTAGAAATATGGACCTGCACAAAGGAAGAATGGAAGATCACTGGAAATGGACAGGACCCTGAGGTACTAAATGCCATCGGAAGATGTGGTGTGACAATAGAGACCACAGACACTGGATGGTGTAAAGAAGTTACAGGCCAAGGAGCTGCATGGATTGCACAGAGTGGCAGGTTGCTGAGATATTTGGGGCTGATGAGATATGACAAGTCCAGGCAGTGACAGCTGGTATAGCCACACCCCACAGGCCCCTCAGCATTGTCCAGCAGGATTGCAGTGGCAGAGCCCAGGAGAAGGCCAGTAGATGAATGAACACACCATACTCGCTGCCTCCTCGTAATCCTCCTGCCCTTCTGTTAGGTTGACTTGGTAATTCAGCAGGTCCTAAAGAAAGTGTAGGTTTGGCATGGGAACTCTCTTAGAAATGGCTTAACTGTCATCTGTCTGTGTGTGTACGTGAGTATACATATTTGTCCATTTGATATTTTTTGGGGGGGTTGTTCTTAATTTTTATTGAATCAAAATTGATTATACATATTTTGGGGGTTCAACATTGAGATATGTTGATCAAATCAATATTACTAGCATATATTGTTACAAATCGTAATTATTCTTTATGCCCCTTGTCCAATCCCTCCCATTTCCCTTTCCCTCCCCCTTCACCTCTCTAATCACCCTAGATTTCTTCTCTCCCTCTGAAAGAATAATGGTTACTCTGTTGATTTGATGCCCAAATGATCTCTCCAATGCTGAGAGGCGTGACCAGGTCCCCCAATACTATCATAGAGCAGATGTCTCTTCCGTCACTATGTAATGGGCTCTGTGGAGACAGACATCCTCCTCCTTTCTGTATCTCTGCTGGTGACTCTCCTTGTGTCAACTCACTCCAGTGGCTGGCAGACCATCTGCGCAGTTGTTGTGGCATCTAGCTGCCTTTGTGGCAGCCACAGTTATCATGGTGGCTGTGGTAGGCCACCCACATGGACGAAATGTTTTTGGTCTGCTCTGTGGTGCTGGCAGTGTGCCTGGTTGTGGAGAGTGTCCGATCCCCAGTTCCATGCCCTGGATCCCTGAGTAGGTCCCGAGGCGCTGGCACGGTGTGCCTGGTTGTGGGGGGGGGTCCAGTCCCCCTCTCCCTGCCCCAGGTCCCAAGGCAGGCCCTGAGGTGCTGGCGCAGTGTGCCTGGTTGTGGGAGCGGGGTCCAGTCCCCTTCTCCATACCCCAGGTCCCCAGGTGGGCCCCAGGGTGCTGGCACAGTGTGCCTGGTTGTGGAAGAGGGGTCAGTTCCCTGGCTCCATACCCCAGATCCCGGGGCAGGCCCTGAGGCACTGGCTTGTGTGCCTAGTTGTGAGAGGAGGGTCCAGTCCCTGGCTCCATATCCCAGGTCCCCAGGTGGGCCTCAAGGTGCTGGTGTGGGGTGCCTGGTTGTGGGAGGGGGGTCCAGTCCCTGGCTCCAACCCGAGGTCCCCAGGTGGGCCCCAAGGTGCTGGTGTGGGGTGCCTGGCTGTGGGAGAGGGGTCCAGTCTTCTCTATTCCCCAGGTCCCCGGGCAGGACCTGAGGTGCTGGCAAGGTGTACCTGGTTGTGGGAGGGAGGTTTGGTCCCCTTCTCCATGCCCCATGTCCCAGGGAAGGCCCCAAGGCACTGGCATGGGGTGCCTGGTTGTGGGAGGGGGGTCTGGTCCCCAGCTCCATATCCCAGATCCCCAGGTGGGCCCTGGGGCACTAGTACAGGGTGCCTGGTTGTGGGAGGGGGTTCCGGTCCTCTTCTCCATGCCTCGGGCCCCTGGGCAGGGCCCTGATGTGCTGTCCCAGCATGCCTGGTTGTGGGAGGGAGGTGTCCGGTCCCCAGCTCCTTATCACATGTCCCTGGGCAGGCTCCAAGGCGCTGGCACAGTGGGTGGGGTCTGGTCCCCTTCTCCATACCCCAGGTCCCTGGGCAGGCCCCAAGGTGCTGGTGAGGTGTGCTTAGACATGGGAGGGAGGTCCTATCCCCTTCTCCGTGCCTCGAGCCCTTAGGCAGGGCCCTGATGTGCTGTCACAGTGTGCCTGGTTGTGGGAAGGGGGTCCAGTCCCTGGCTGCTAGCCCTGGGTCCCTGGGTGGGCCCCTAGGCATTGATGGTGTGCCTGTATGTGGGAGTGGTGTCCCATCCCCGGCTCCAATCCTTTGGTTTCTGGGTGGGACCCTGAGGTGCTGGCATGTGAGTGGTTTTTGGTGAGGGTCCTGCCCCTGGCTCCATGCCTCATGTCCCCTGATGGGCCCCAAGGCATTCATGGTGTGCCTGGGCTGGAACTAAGTTTTTGTCCTTAGCTTGCTTCTAACCTGGGGGAACTTCCTGTGGGAACCAGTACTTGAGCTGTGTGGTTGAGCTAAACTGCTGCTTTGCTGCTGTTTCTCTAGGGAAGGCTTTTTGTGCAGCTCAGGGTTTAATGGTTGACCTTATAGGTACTTCCAGCTCTCCAGATACTCGGTGCACCTGGGTTGTGTAGAAACTGTGATCTGGGCCTGAGTTTTTTCACTGAACTGCACCCCTTGCAATTCTGCATTCCTGACCAGTCTCCTCTGAGTGGTCCTCTGCTGATTGGGGGCGCAGATTGGCTGTCCTTGCTGTGTCCCAGTGTTCCCCTGGTGGGCCTGTCCCCCCACCCACCATGCTCCAAATACTTCCCATGGGACAGGCCCTGTGCCGGTCCCTCGCTATGACTCACCAGCCTCTGAATGGCGCCCCTTTTTCAGCTATTCTGGCTGCTCACTCCTTCGTGGGTCCACGGGAACCCTATTAGTGGTCTTGCTGTCCTGGGGGCCACCAAAGTCCTCTTTTCCCCTTCCGACTCCAAGTAACTCCATCTAAAGGGCACAGCTGCGGCTTCTGCCAGCTCCTGCTCCATGTGCTCCAGCATTAAAGCAGCTGTGGCCCGGAACGCTGAGAGCAGTTTCTTCTTTCTCTCATCACGGTTTCTCCCGCCTTAATGAGTTCCATGGGTCTCTCCTCCTCTTCACCTGAGCTCTAGCGGCCCCAGCTTGGCTGATGTTACATTTTTATAGTTGTAAATTGGTTGATTTGTGGGAGAGAGTGATGCTGTGGACCATCTATTCCGCCATCTTGACCAGAAGCCCCATTAGATATTTTTGGTTTTGTTTGTTTGGTGGCTGGCCGGTAAGGGGTATGCAAAGGCTTGACCTTGGTGTTACCAACACCACACTCTAACCAACTGAGCTAACCAGCCAGATGCCATGCAATATTTGGGACATACTTACACTGTACTTAGTTGTTTATATGAAATTCAAATTTAACTGGGCATCTTGTATTTTATCTGGCAACTCCACCTCCAAATGAACACTTAAATTCAAGGTTATATGACTCTTTTCGGATTGGGGTGTAGAATCATAGACTCACCATTATATGTTAAAACTGGGGAAACCCCACAAAAGCTCGGCTGGAAGTGATGAAATCTATTTAAGAAGACCAAACAACAAAATTACAATAAACATTTATTAGGCTGTTAATTTCACAATATTTTAATTCTGTTCTGAAGTCAATCTACAAATACCTCTACATAACACCAAAGCCAGTGATTTAATAAATAAGAGGAATGTATATATCGCTCTGCAAAAAAAATAAGCCGGACACATTTAGGTCTATATATTTGTAGAATCAGTTTCCCAAGGCTCGTGGAACCAAAGTGTACACACACACACATCATAAACACACACACCACAATATTCAAATTAAATTCATATTCAAATCAAATATTAAGTGTCAAATAAATGCTATATAAAATTTATAACTAGATATACAAAATATGAATTGAATCATGAATACACTGTTTATAAGGGGTACCATACCTCACAAATGTGATTTCCAGTTAAGAGGGAAATAATTGCTTCACTGGATTTTAAGTGTGTGCTAATCACCATCACCATCACAAGAAATCAATTTAATTACACGGTTTTCAGAGATTTAACACACATGCAGATATTAAGTTGACAGTACAATAAAACCTTTAAATCTGCAAAAAGACATTAGGACATATGGTCAATAATGCCATTAGCTGCCACAGGTTTTTAGTAGACAATGAAAATGACAATCAGCTTTTTTACACCACAAGAGAAAAACTGGTACTGGTGCATCTCCTATATATCAAGGAAGAGCAAAATACAGAATTCCATATGCTGAATAAAGTTTGTTTATACCAGATACTATACATCACATTGATGGTTGTCCAATACGAACTTTAAGGGTACTGTGTAGAATCCTGCAAAAAATATATAATTCTATTATTCACTAGTGAGGAGAAAAAGTCCAACTTCTCAAATAGCTATAAACAAAAATTCTGGAGAGTGACATATCATTAAAAAAAAAAAGTTGGGAGAGGGGAAGTTCATACTTAGGAGCCTTAGGAATTCCTTTTAATGCTGGCTGGCTGGCAAGAGCTGGCTTCCGGTTAAGTCAGACAATTCAAGACCCATCGAGGAGAGGTCATCAGGTGTCAACCCGTACGGCAGAGTTCATTCATCAAAAGAAGTAGCAGAGACTGCAGAAGTGAAGCAGTTCAGGATTCCCACCAGCGACAAGGCATGTTAACCATGTCTTTAGATTCCGTGTTGTCTATTTGACATCTGCTATTCTCAACCGCTCCGTAAGTCTGAATCACAGGACCCAATAAGCAACTGAAATTGTTTATATCTTCCCTGCAGAAAGTCATAGCATAATCCTCTCCACCACCAACCCTGATCTCCCATGTTCTCACTTAGTCGCCAACAGGGGACATCTCCACCTGGTTACTTCCCACCACCACAGTAACAGTCATAGTCCCAGGTCCTGATCTCTCTGATCCTGTGGTTCTACGTGGCCTGCCTGCCTCTCATTTCCAGGGGAACTGTATTAAAAACCTTTCAGAGGCATTCACATCTCCTTTATGAATTAAGACCCAGGCACAATTCACAAGGCCAGCTTTCAAGAAAATTCTGTTGCTGCACTTTGTTACCAGAAATGATATGGGTGATGAAACATGAAGCAAAAAAAATCCAAAAGGAAGATCATGCTAATGGGTATTGGAAAGTTTATTTATGAAAGGCTTATGCCCCACAAAAGCATTGTTGCTAGCATGTAAAGGAAGAGATCATTCTAAACACCCATCCCAACACATCCACACTAATCCAGAAATTAGAGATGGTTGGTCCTTTTTCCTTCTCTAGACTATTTTCTGTTCTTGGGAAAGCGAGTATTTATTATGATACTGAAGCTTTGGGAAATTAACACTGATTAACTTTAAAATATTTTAAAAACTGAGTCTTAGTTATAACAGGTCCACAATAGATTTTATCAGAATGTTTTTATGTCACATTCCAGGAAAGTGTTGCACTGATATATTCTAAGCCCCGAAGATATAAAAAAGGTTTCTTCTTCAAGGTATGAGATATGGTACAAAAATACATTTTCCCACATAAAAAAGAGAGAGAAAAGAAAGAGATGGGGGGGTGTTGGTGGGGAGGGGTGTTGACGGGGGAGGCCAAATTCTCTATAAGCTTCCATGGAATGGAGAATGAAGTCTACGGCCATAGCAACCTGAACACGCCTGATCCCGTCTGATCTTGAAAGCTAAGCAGGGTCGGAATGGAGAAAGAAATAAACAATCCTAAACTATTTGGGGTTAAGAACATGTCCAAACGAAAGTGAAATTTATGCATTAAAAACCAAGACTTTTTCAGACCTAGCATCTAGGATTTCTATCAGAATTTCAAGGGGCCGGCCCAGTGGCGCACTGGATAGTGCGCCGCTTGGGAAGCGCAGCGGCGCTCCCGCCCGAGGGTTCGGATCCCACATACAGACCGGTTCCCGCTCACTGGCTGAGCGAGGCGCGGGAGCAACACCGAGGGTTGCGATCCCGTAACCGGTCCCCGGTCCGGTACGGGGGCAACACTGAGGGTTGCGTTCTGTTGCCGGACACGGAAAAAGACAAAAGACAAAAAAAAAAAAAAAAGAATTTCAAATATTGTTTGACCCTGAAGTGACACTTTAATTAGCTGTTGGTTCTTTCATTAACAAAGAGGACATCTTTTTTTTATTTTTTTATTTTTTTAAAAGATGACCGGTAAGGGGATCTTAACCCTTGACTTGGTGTTGTCAGCACCATGCTCAGCCAGTGAGCGAACCGGCCATCCCTATATGGGATCCGAACCCGTGGCCTTGGTGTTATCAGCACCGCACTCTCCCGAGTGAGCCATGGGCCGGCTCCAAAGAGGACATCTTTCACTTTAGTGTGGCAAACTGTAAAACTGGCTTCAAGGCCTAGATTTAGCCAAACTGAAAAAAAGGGTGCATATATTTAACAGCAATTTTCAATGGATGCTTGTGGTCTCAATCCGCCAGCACCCAGATACACGTACCTCCCTCAATTTTCTAGAAGTTAAAATGATTAGCCCACCTAGATCTCAGTAGCGTGCGGTGCCCTTCCTGTTTCAGGTATGACGGTGGGGAGGAACGGAGTAGATATTATACCTAGTCAAGTGACAGTTTAACACTTAACACTGGGCATTCTGCAATGACCACAAACAAGGAAAGAGCCAAGGCAAGGGCAGGAATCATTGGCTTTGTGTACAGAAGGCCAATTTTCTCCTGGCCAACTTAAACAAAGCAATGTTTTGGTACCTAAACATGGTATAGCCAAATGCACAAAAAGAAAGGACAAAGTATACCAGCCAGCTACAAAAAACCAAAAAGGACAACAATGACCTCCCCCAAGTTACTTATACCTGTGCTAAAATAGATTTGCCAATAAGTATCTAAATGACGAAACTGGAATGGCTTCAATACAGACATCATGTGTTTCAAATGCTCATGGATAAAAGATTTGCTCAAGCAAATCCTAGAGAACAGGGATGCATTTTAGGAAGTGAACCAAATGCAGGAGAGTTTGGGACCCATTATGTGCACCTTAAAAATAGAAGTTTCATAAACATCCTCTAAAACATCTGCTTGCAACCAAAAATAAAACTTCACAGAAACCCTGCACAAGAATTGGTAGACAGCTAAGTTTTCTCTAAACTGATACCTGACCCACAAGGTCTTGTTTCTACCAGATCTGACAGTCTCCAAAAATCTGTACACAGGGCTGCCGGGGCATGCCGGTGGCAAGGAAGGACTATGGAGACCCTTGGGATCCCTGGCAGCCTACAAAGCTGCATTCTGGAGAAGATGGGCTTCCTTTCCTAACATCCTAGCAAAGGGGCACTGCCACCAGCCCCTGCCCAGGGCCCTGACAGCTGTCCCCGCTGCCTCACTCTCTGCCCCCACAGACACCTAAATTGAGGACACAACAGACTTCACAAAAAACACCTAACACAAGTATTGTAAAAATTTCAGGAAAAAAAAATTTAGAGCTTTTCCAAGGCTTGTTTACTGCTGCTTATTATTCCTGAGAATGCTTTATAAGCAGCAATAGACTTAAAAATGTGATTAGCAGCTACCTTTTGTTTTCTTCTAAGGTCCTGAGTTAACCAAGAACAAAATGAAAATAAACAAAAAACCCTCAAGGGTACTGCTTTCCTATATAGGCCTAGTTGGCAAACAGCGAAATCAAGACATCAAATAGATTGAGTGATCTTCAATGCTTAACCAAATAGCTCTTGGTATCCAAGCCCAAAGACTTTTCTTTGCCCTCTCCTTGAATTTTTCTTTTTGAAATGTTGAGGTTAAAACATATCCAAGTATAGAGGGACAAAAATCTCAGGTCTTCTAGAAATAATAGAAATATACAAGGGTACTTCAAAAAGTTTGTAGAAAAATGGACTTAAAATGATACAAATCTTTCCATAAACTTTTTGAAGATCCCTCCTCACTGACAGGGACTTGGCAGGGGTCACTAGGATCCAAAAGAGGTTGAGTTTCATTTTCAAGCCCAACTGTCCACATATAGAAGTGACAACATTTACTAAGTCAACATCAACCAAAAATAACATAAAATAAAGCTCACAGTTTTGGAACATGAAAACAATGCACACAGACCTCACCCACCAATTCCTAAGCTGCAAAAACAAACACTTGCATTTAAACTTTTCTAAAATGTCAAATTAGCATACTCTTGCCCTCAATGCAAAGTTTTAATAAACTTGATACACTCTGCCTTTATTAAAAAACCTTACAAAAGATGTATTTAAATGTTTGAAAAAATTAACTTTATGCTCTATGCACAGATAAATTTCTCTTACTGTACAGCCAATACGGTTATATCCTTCGTTTAAAAAATATTTTTTCCACTCATGACGCTTTGTGTGTAGTTCTACACAAGTGATCTTTTCATTCTTCTTGGAATACGTCCTGAGAGCTGACATACAGGTGCAAATACCCCCACAAAGCGCCACTTTCTTGCTCAGTAATGTTTATTAAGATTGTTTGGAGTTTGATGGGTTTTTTCTTTTTTTTCTTCTTTTTTTTTGGCCGAGAGAGCGTGCTGGTAAAAGTGGACCCAGCCGGCCAGCTAACCTTCATTTGTCCTTGGAGCGGTCAAGGGTTTCCAGCACCCTGTTGAGGCGGATGTTGAGCAGTCTGACCTGGTTTTCCAGGTGTTCCAGCTTCTCCTCCACGCTGGGGTTACCAGGGCTGCTGGGGCTGCTGCGCCAGTGGAACCCCATGGGCCCGGTCATGAAGTAGATGGCCACCACGAAGCACAGCGGCAGGACGGCGTTCTCAGGCTCCCCCTCGTACTTGTGCAGGATGTACACGCAGGACATGGAGAACAGGATGACCCGCACGATCCAGAAGAAGCGGCCAAACACCATGTGCAGGATGCTGAAGGTGAAGCCCAGAGTCAGGGACAGGAACCAGTAGGCCAGGAGGACAACCCCAACCAGCAGGAGGGCACGGGCAGGGCTGTTGGCCACTGAGGCTGGACTGAAGTACTGGGACAAGTTGGAGACTGCAGGACAGAAAAAAGGAAGAGGGCTGGTTACATGGGAGTCACGGGTTTCTCTGCAAGCTGGAGTTGGGTAGGCAGCTCACTTGCTGGGCTTACTAAGAGGCCTTTGCAACAACCCGAGGACCTACAGTAAGCTACTCCCTTAACCTTCATACTAAGCTGTGTGGGAAGACATAGGGCAATCTTTTAAGACTGCCTGCCATATCATGAGTTTAAAAAACCTTTCACAGTGGGGCAGAGCCTGCCAATTACCCTTCCATTTCCACAGTAATAAATGCCCAGTTTTAGGGTGGGCACACAGCTGCCTAAAATGAAGGCATTTCCCAGCCTCCCTTGCAGCCATATGACTAAGCTTTGGCCAAGGAGAGGTAAGTAAGCATAAGTGTTTGGCAGTAGTTCCAAGGGGTTGTCCTTAAAAGTAGCAGAAATGGGCCGGCCCGGTGGCGCAGTCAGTAGAGTGCGGCGCTTGGGAGCGCGGCGGTGCTCCCGCCGAGGGTTCGGATCCCATATAGAGACCGGTCCGCTCACTGGTTGAGTGCGGTGCGGGCGCGACACCGAGGGTTGCGATCCCGTTGCCGGTCGCAGTACGGGCGCGACACCGAGGGTTGCAATCCTGTTGCCGGTCGCAGTACGGGCGCGACACCAAGGGTTGTGATCCCGTTACCGGTCACGAAAAAAGACAAAAAGGAAAAAAAAAAAAAAGTAGCAGAAATGTATCCTTTACCTCTTCTTCTTGTCTGCTGGAATGTAGCTACCATGGCTGGGGCTGAAGCAGCCACCTTGGGCCATGAGGACAGGGAGGTTATTCATAGGGGAGCAATAAAATGTAAGGTGCTTCGGTCCTGAAAACAACGTGCATCAGAGCTATCATACCTGCCTAACCACCTCCCTGTGAACTTTCACATAAGAGGGAAATAAGCTACCATCTTGGTTAAGGCACTGTCATTTTGGGTCTCTGTTACTCACAGCTAAACCTAACCTTAACTGGTACACACATGGAGTTCCATCTTAAGAATGCAGTGAAATGGAGGTGTACCATTTTCTGTGTGCCCAACTTAAAAAAATTTCAAACAGAAAAGGTGAGAGAGCGGTAAAGTAAAATATTCCTTTCAAAACCATCTAGGTTTAACAATTATTAGAATTTGCCATATTTTGGGCCGGCCTGGTGGCGCACTGGATAGTGCGCCGCTTGGGAAGTGCGGCGGCGCTCCCGCCCGAGGGTTCGGATCCCACATACAGACCGGTTCCCGCTCACTGGCTGAGCGAGGCGCGGGAGCGGCGCCGAGGGCTGCGGTCCCGTTGCCAGTCCCGGTCCGGTACGGGGGCAACACTGAGGGTTGCGATCCGTTGCCGGACACGGAAAAAGACAAAAAGACAAAAAAAAAAAAAAGAACTTGCCATATTTTGCTTTATCTATTTACATTTATTGGGGGTTAAACTACTTGAAAGATGCACATATCATATTTCATCATGCATCTTTTAAGAATAAAGACATCATTCTCCTCAAAACCATGCTGCTATAATCACACCTAAGAATATTAATTCTATAACATCATCTGATTTCCTAGTTATGCTGTTTCCTCCCCACCCCGACCAGGACCCGGTGAAGGTTCACACTCTTCATGTGCCATCGCTTCATCTCCCTCATCGAGAAGAGTCCCATGATATGGACATTCTGAAGTCTAGTTTTTTCAGGCTAGATTTCTTGTAGAATGTCCCACATTGATTATTTCCTCATGGAGTTTAATAAGTCCAAGGGGAGCTACCTCTTAAATGCATTTAACTTATATACCAGTGGTTCTCAAATCTGAGTGAGTCAGAATCCCCTGGAAGGCTTGGGAAAACAGGTCATGGGGCTCTGCCCCCAGGAAGTCTGGTTCAGTAGGTTCTGGGTGGGTGCAAGAATCTGCAACTTTTACAAGTTGTTGCGTGATGCTGCTGATGTGAGGGTGATGCTTCGAGATCCACTGGCTGATGCACAATCAACTTTTGCATTTGGGAAAAGAGGGGGTGGGACAAAGTGTGACTCGATGATGTTTAGTGCATTTATCCAGAGCAAGCCTGAGACAGGAGCACATGAACCTGGGGCTCCTCAAGTCTCTAAATGCATCCACAGTGAGAACATTTCATAGTCCCACAAAATGATCAGATTGTCATGCACAGCTGGCCACTGTGTCTGGGGCTCCACCTCATAAACAGCAGCCTCCTCCAGGACTAAAGGCACGTGGTCACCAGGACTCCCCGAAAGCCAGGGTGCCAGTCTCCTTCACGGTGCCTTCCTGAGGCATTGTGAGCATTTTGACTCAACGTGGTCTTGACTTTGGAGTTGACTTTCACACCTAACCCTGCAGAAGAAGAGGCTAAACCAGCAGTTCCCAAACCTTTTGGTCTCAGGACCGTTTTACACTCTTAAATATTGTTGAAGACCCCCAATAGCTTTTGCTGGGGTTTTTTTTAGTGCCATTTCAATGTAGGCCACATATGTAATTTAAAATTTTCAAGTACCACATGAAAAGGCAAAATGAAACAGGTAGAATTAATTTTAATAAGATTTTATACAACATATTCAAAATATCATCATTTCAACATGTCATCAATATAAAAAAATCTTGAAGTATATGTGTTAAACCCCTGGTCTCAAAGATATGTTGCTGGAAAAGGGAGCAACTCACAGTCCTTCCCGCCCCCTGCCATGAAAGGTCGCAGAACTCCAGGGTTCTTCAGAGCATACTTTGAGAACGGCTGGACCAGACTATGTGTCCAAAGCTACATAACACATCCTATCATGTTATCAAGGGGCTAAGACAGGTGACCAGTGGGTACAAAGATGCCTTTCTTTGCTTCTGTGGTTTGCCAGCAATCCTTGGCATTCCTTGACTTGCAGAGGCATCACCTGATCTCTGCCCTCACTGTCAAACAGTGTTCTGGCCAGGTGCGTGACTGTGTCTACATCTCCCCTTCTTATGAGGGCACCAGGCATGCTGCATTAGGGCCCACCCTAGTCCAAGATAACCTCATCTTAACTAATTACATTGGCAACAACACTATTGCCAAATAAAGTCATATTCTGAGGTACTATTGGGGGTTAGGACCTTGACATGTGAATTTGGGGGGGGGACACCATTCAACCCATAAAAGACACTGCTCAAAGAGAAGTGAATGTTTTGGTAGCAGACATGTTTCTAAGCTTGGGCTGGGTTTAAGCATATCTGTAAAGTTTTCACAGGTTCAATAGGGGAAGCTGGCTCTGGGTGTCACTGACCACAGATGGCTCTTGGCATGGACAATCATATTGGGTAGGTCCCAGAACTGCATGATGATGTATTTTTGGAGCAGAGCCCTTTTGTAAGCTGTTGAGTGTTTCTCAAGTACTGACTGTGGGCCAGGTGCGGTTCTGGCCACGCTACATGTCATTCAGTGCTCACGAAGTGCTAATGAGGTTGGTAGAATTTCCCACACGAGGACTCCCTGCCCAGGGTCACCCTGCCAGGACAGGGCACAGCTGGGATTTGGATCCAGGGAGTCTGGTTTCCAGAGCCATACAGTCCCTGCTCTACCCTGGCGCATCATCGCAGCAGGACTAATATTTTCCTCATTTTGTTGGGTGGCCTCAGAGGAAGTACACCACTCAGTGAAGACTCAGGACTTGAATTCATCCTTCTAACTCCTGGACAAGTGCTCTATTCCCCCAAAAAGTCTTTCAAGACAGCAGATTTGAAGTGGGTACTAAGGCTGTGCCATCCACTGTGGTACTGAGCATGTGAAATGTGACAAGTCTGAATTGAGATGTGCTTTAAGAGTCAAATATAGACTGGATTTCAAACATCTAGTTCCCCCCAAAATGTAAGACACCTCATTAATAACCTTTTATATTGATGATAAATATGATAATATATTATCATTAAGATGATAATGTTTTGAATATATCAGGTTAATTAAAATACCTTATTAAAATTCATTTTACTGGTTTCTTTTTACTTTTTTAATGTGGTTACTAGAAAATTTAATATTAACTCTGTGGCTTGCACTCTACTTGAATTGGACTGCTCTGAGCTAAGGAGTCACCACTTTCTAACCAGTATTTTGAAAAATTCTGAAGAAAAAACTTAGAGGACTGTGCTTCCAGAAACATTTTGTACTAGAGTAGCCAATATTGGTATACAGTTTCCTGTAAAGCATTTTTCACATTCAAACTTCTAAGCAAAAGACACAAATTCCAAAGGTCTTTGGATGCCTAGAAGCTTATGCATCAAATAAAAGGGGAAAAACTGTGACATGGAAGTGAGTCCTTTCTACCTCTGGAATGTGCCAGCTGCTCTCATCCTGAATGCAAGTGTTTACAGCTCATGGCTCTGCTGCAAACAACCCTATTCTGATCTTCTCCCATGTGATTAGGAGGCTGTTCCTACTTTGCAGTTTTTCATTCCAAGCTGCATGCAATTTCCTGCAATCAGGTTTGCTTCTCCAATGTTCTCTGGTCACAGATGGAAATACCTAGTCTAACAATCGGGGCAGATGGTGGATATGGATGCGAAGTGGGATTGCACACAATTGCCATACTTGGGTGGTGTGTTGACTCAGCCAAGTCCCAGGAGGGGCCATTAGCAGCCCCAGGGGGCTGAGGGCTGCACAGCATCCTCTCAGATATCCATGTTGCATCTTGATTCTTTGCCTGAGTAGTGGAGTGCCCTAAGTTGGTTTAAAAGGTCCCAAAGGTTGAACTCAATAAATCCAGGCTGGAGATGGTTCCAAGTAGCTGGGGGGTGATGGCAGTAAACATCAACCAGTGTACCTCACATGGCCAGCAGCTGAACCTCAAGCCCTGGTCTCCAACTGGTAGAGTGGGAGTGTCAAGGATCAAAGGGGGATTCTGAGATTCAGGACTATATTAGCTTCCTGGGGCTGCCATAACCAACAATCACAAACTGGGTGGCTTACAACAGAAATTCATCCTCTCGCAGTTCTGGAGACCAGAAGTCTGAAATCAAGGTATGGCAGGGCTGTGCTTCCTCTGAAGGCTCTAGGGGAGGACCCTTTTCTGCCTTCTGGTGGCTCCAGGCATTCCTTGGCTTGTGGCTGCATCACTCCAGTCTCTGTCTCTGTCCTCACATGGTCATCTTCTCCCTGTGTGTTACTTTGTATCTCTGTGTTCAAATTTCCTACATCTTACAAGGCCATTGATCATTAGATTAGGGTCCACCCTAATCCAGGATGACCTCCTCTAACTTGATGACATCTGCACAGATCCTATTCCCAATCAAGTGCTCATTCACAGGCCCCAGGGGTTAGGACTTGAACACATCTTCTTGTGGGGCACAATTCAACCCAAATGATTGGCTGAGCTGTGGGATTACAGTCGACCTGCTCTTATCAATACAGGGCCTCTTGGTGCCAGGTGTAGAGCCGGGGTGAGGATGTAGCCTGGAGAAGACAGGCCTAGGCTGTCTACACAAACAGTGTAGTTTATGACCAACATCTGCTCTCCTTCTGGGAGTCTGGATTTTGGACATGTGTCAGGCAGAGGGTGCCTACGTGACCAGACCCCAGTAAAAACCCTGGGTACTGTGTCACTAATGGCTGTCCCTATTAGACAAAACTTCACATGGTTGCCACAACTCATTGCTGGAGGAATTAAGTGCATCCTGTGTGATTCCACCAGGAGAAGACTCCAGTACCTTGAGGTCCTCTTCATGTCACATTGCACTATCAAACTGCACTACACTTCTCCTGGAGCCAACAACACCAGTTTGGTTTGCTCCCCTGGCGATTCTCCCCTGGTGTGGTAGATAGGGTGTACTCGGCAGACTGGCTCACGTGGTGTCTGCTGCCACCCCTTCCAGCCTGCCTTCCAGGACTGCAGACGTTAGAGAACAGTTAGGGACTGGACAGAAATTAGGCTCTGCCCTGTGGATGTCCCCTCACCTGTGGGCTTTGAATTGTGAGTGAGGCAGAGGCTGTTTTTCTCCTGCTGCTGGCATGCATGCTTTCAGAAATGTCAGCTGCTGCCGCAGCAATGTGTAAAGTCTAGTCGGGTGGCCGTGGCTTCCCAGTCCTCAAGTCATAGCTACAGTTGTGTGACCTTGAACTCAACAGTTCCAGCAGCGGCCACCCTGGCAGCCAGATTGACAGTGTCTGGGGGCTGTGCAGG
>NW_007727139.1:438188-451834 GCF_000696425.1 Galeopterus variegatus | reverse complement strand
AAGTCATAGCTACAGTTGTGTGACCTTGAACTCAACAGTTCCAGCAGCGGCCACCCTGGCAGCCAGATTGACAGTGTCTGGGGGCTGTGCAGGGCTCCCTCAGCCCTTCTGTTGATTCTTTGAGCACCTCATTCTCCATGAAATCCCCTTCTGCCTAAATGACTAGAGAAGTTTCTTTTACAGCTCTCAATAAACCAGAGTATATACTCTGGTCCATGTGGTTTGCCCAGGGGCAGACAGGTGAGCACTATCCACTTGCACCTTATCCTAAATAGTATCTGGGAAATTGCAGCTTTCATGAGCCATTTACATATGCAATTATTAAAATAAAGAATGTTCACTCATATCCTCACTGCCCCGTCCCCCCCACCTTCCCATGTACCACCCACCATAGGTACCAAGTCCACATGTTTGAGAACTGCCAGAATAAATGGTGCCTTACATGAACACCCCCCACACCTACCGTCAAGTCCAAGAACATCCAAGACTTCTGTCCAAACTTTCCACAATGTCTCCACGAACATATCCACTCCCAACACAAACCTCTCGGTCAGCCTGGTCAAGAACTGCAGAAACAAGAAAACAGTTACTACCAAGTCAGCCGAACTCCAGTGTCTTCCTAATGTAGTCCAGTCAAGAGTGAACCGTGAGCTCCTGAGTTTACACCACAAGGGGAAAAAGTAGCTGATAAAGAACGCCGCTGGCATGTTCTACCAGCCCAGGGGATGAACCCGAGCTTGGTAATGACTGATGGCTGGCCAACAACTGAATGAAATTTTATAACACAACCCCTCCCTCCTGCAGGCCAAGTAATGTATCTCGGACTTGGGACTCTGCAAAGTGGCTTCACTCCAGCTGCCATTTGTCTGCAGTCCTACTTGCTCTTTGCACAGGGTCTCTGCTTTTCTTATCTTTTTTTTTTTTTGGTGGCTGGCCGGTGTGAGGATCCGAACCTTTGACCTTGGTGTTCTCACACAGTGCTCTAACCAACTGAGCTAACCAGCAACCCCCTCTTTTTGTTCCTTTCTATTTATTTGAAAAAAATTTTTTAGCAGCTGGCCAGTATGTGGATCGAACCCCGCACCTTGGTGTTATCAGCACTGTGCTCTAACCAATTGAGCAAACCGGCCAGCCCTGCTTATTTTTAAAGAGTGGGAGTTTCTAACCTCAACCTATTTCACCTGTAGGTTAGGCTCTACAAGGGAGCTACTCTGAAGTGTGAGAACATGGTTTGCAAACTGGAGCAGTGTCAGAGTCTCCTGGAAAATGGTAATGATACAGCCCCATGCCCTATCCAATCCTGGGCCTCTGAGGTTTTTATTAGCTCTCCAGGTGATTTTGGAGAACCAAGGGCTACAGAAATATGAATATGAAGTGCAGTTTCACTTTACCTTTTCTTTTTTTTTTTTTGTCTTTTTCCTGACCGGCCGCACCGTGCTCAGCCAGTGAGCGCACTGGTCATCCCTATATAGGATCCGAACCCGCGGTGGGAGCGCTGCTGCGCTCCCAGCACCACACTCGCCCGAGTGCACCACGGGGTCGGCCCATTACCTTTTTCTTTTTTAATAACATATTATATACACATCTCAAAACTACAAGCAGGTATTCAGTGAAGAGTAAACCTTCCATTTCATTCCCCAGCAACCTGAATCACCTTCCTGAGGCACTGCCATTAGCACTCATGTATCCTCTCTTAGATGTGCCAGATAAATAAGGGTATAGACATACCTTTTCCACAGATGGCAGCATATGTGTATAGTTCTGCAGCTTTTCTCATGTAACATTCTATCGGGAAGATCACTCAGCCTCAGACCACAAAGAGCTGCCTCACTCTTTTCAAAAGACAGTACACCTGCAGCTATCTAACCAATCCCCTATGGATGGACACCTAGGTTGTTTCCAATCCATGCTATTAGACAGGATGCTGCAACAGAACCTGCGTACATGTGCCACTGGGCTCATGTGTGGAGGCTGAATGCCTCAAAGTGAACTGGCTACAGCACTTTAAATTTGGATATCCTGGCTTGGTCCTTCCTCCACGACAGGGGAAGAATGGTGGGGTGAATCACCAACCAGAAAAGAACAGGCCACTGATAACCTCTGAGCTAGCACCATGGCTGGAAGGCATCGATTGCCTGGGTGCAAATCCCAGCTCTGCCTCTTACTAGCTGGGAGGCTATGGGCATATTGTATATATTTGTAAGCTCTCTGGGGCTTTAGCTAACAAATAGAAATAACGGTACCCACCACCTCTTGTTACTGTGAGCATTAAATGGGATATTCATGTAAAATGCTTTAAGCACATGATAAATGTTCAAAATTCCCATTGACATCCAATATTCTAACATTAACCCTAAGAGAGTCCTGCAAAGACATGAAACTTTAGCCTTAAGAAATTGCATAGCTGCAAGCACTCAGAGGATTTGTGTATCCAAAGGCCATGTGGACATCAGCTGATGAATGGATAAACAAAACGTAGTCTATCCACAATGGGATATTATTTGGCCACAAAATGGAATGAAGCACTGACACATGCTACATGGATGAACATTGAAAACATGATGCTAAGAAAAAGAAGCCAGACACAAAAGAACAACTATTGTATGATTCATTTATGTGAAGTATCCAGAATAGGCAAATGCATGGAGATAGAAAGTAGATTAGTGGTTGCCAGGGACTGGGGATGCAGGGAGTGATAGCTAAAGGGTCCAGGGGACGAAAATGTCCTGAAATTGTGGTGATGCCTGCACATATCTGTGAATATACTAGAAACCATTAAATTGCACACTTTAAATAGGTGAACTCTACGGTATATAATTGTATCTCAATAAAGCTGCCATTAAAAATAGAAGGGTTTACATAAAACAAAAACGAAACACCACCAAAAGATAAAACAGAAAAAGACCACGTGGAGAACGTCAGAAGAAAGCATATGCTGAGAGAAGAGAGGGGTGATTGCCCTTCTCTTTGGTGGGGGGTAGGAGGGCGGGGCATCTGGGAGAAGAAGGGCTACAGAACATCAGTGTGAATGAGAATTGTAACCAGAAATTCAACTTTGCAGTACATACCCCAGATTAGTGGTTCTCAGAGTGAAGTCCCCAGACCAGCAGCAATAGCATCAACTGGGAGCATGTTAGAAATGCAGATTCTAGGGCCCCGCCTCAGATGCACTGCATCAGACACTCAGGGGCTGGGGCCCAGCAATCTGTGTTTCCACAGCCCTCCCAGACTCTGATGCACACTTGAGGTGGAGGAACCAAGAGAAACACTTGTACACGTGCATTCAGAGCGCAATTGTATACAGCACACTAAAAGAACTAGAAACAGCCCAAGCACACATTGGCAATGGAAGAGACACATGAGATAGTAGTCTACTCATAGAATGCAATGCTATTTCACGGCAAGGAAAGAAACCAACCATGTTAATGTCCAGCAACATAAAAAATAACATTGGGATCACAGAATGCATTCAGTGTTAAGCCTTTAATATAAAGTTCAAAAACTGACAAAACGAATCAGGGATGGACAACACTGAGGTGATAAACAGGAGAGCAGAACAGGCCACGGCCACCACACACATGGCGGGGGGGTGGGGCCACAGTCTACAGAAACAGAGAGAGTGTATCTTGACCAGGGGAAGGCACCTTGGTGGTGGTTTAATTATAATTCTTTTTCTAAAAGAGCTTAATTGACATAATTTACATGCCATAAA
Organism: Galeopterus variegatus; assembly: GCF_000696425.1. Lineage (NCBI taxonomy): Eukaryota > Metazoa > Chordata > Mammalia > Dermoptera > Cynocephalidae > Galeopterus > Galeopterus variegatus. The sequence continues at coordinate 448,122 of NW_007727139.1, read as the reverse complement.
GTTCATGTCTTTAAAGCGTACAATGCAGTGGTTTTAGATTATTCATATGGTTGCGCCATCATCACCACAATCTAAGTTTAGAACATTTTTATTGCCCCAAAAGAAACCCTGCACACCCATTAGCAGTCACTCCCCATTCCCTCCTCCACCCAACCTAGGCAACCACTAATCTGATTTCAGTCTCCATGGATTTGCCTGTTCCGAACATTTCATATAAACGGAATCCTACAACACATGACCTTTCAAGACTGGCATCTTTCACTCAAAATAACATTTTCAAGGTTCACCCATGTTGCAGCACAAATCAGTGCTTCTTTCCTTTTTATTGCCAAATAGCATTCCATTTTATGGATATACCGCATTTTGGTTATCCTGTTATCATTCTCTATTGTTATTTGTTTGTTTTGGCAGCTGGCTGGTACAGGGATCTGAACCCTCAGAACCCTTGACCTTGGTGGTCTAACCAACTGAGCTAACCAGCTAGCCCATTATTATTTTTTAAAGTATGTGTGAGTTGTACATGTTTGTCAATCTATAGCAATTTTTATAATTTGTTCAAATGGAGGGAAAAAGCAAGGCTTTTGTTAGAAAAGAACAACAGAACTTTAAATGGCACCAACTGGCCTAGAAAGGCATGTGTGTGGAAGCAGTTATTTTGGGAGGAAGAGACATTACTGCTCATACTTGCTGAGCCTTTCTGTGCCTCAGTTTTCTCTGCTGTAAAATGGGACTAAGAGAGGATTCAACGTTAGAACCTGAAAAGACCTCAGCACAGGGCCCAGCACACAGCAAATGGCCCACCACGCACTGCAGCTGCTGAGGCTGTTTTTGTAAGATTCGTGAGTGGCAGGGCGGCAACCTGGAGCTCCCAGCAAAGACAGAGGCCTGGTCCGCATGACAATCCTGCCATCACCTCCCATGTAGCACAAGGCTGCACATGGGTGTTGAAACCTGCTGCACCTGAGAAACCAGCATGCCCAAAAAGCACCAGGCAGTGCTGAGAGGAAAGGGCCAGGCCGGAGGCTCTTCCTCACAGTGGGAAGGACAGGCTCTCCCTACCCTCCACCCCAAAAACTAGCCGAGGGCAGGAGAGGATGAGTTCAGGTAAGGTCCCCACTATTTGCCTTTCTAAACATCAAGTTGGAGAACTCCCTCTGTTCCCTGTGGGGCTGGCATTGCTGCTCTGGCAGCATGACACCTTGACCCACTTTGTCCAGATGAAGACACAGGAGCCCTAAGGGGAATGATATTGGCCAAACTGAGTTCCCACAAATTCATACTTTGAAGCCCTAACCCCTAGTACCTCAGAATGGGACTGTCTTTGGAGTGGAGTCTTTACAGGGTGATTCAATTGAAATGAGGCTGTTATGGTGGCCCTAATCCAATAAGACTGGTGTCTTTAGAAGAACAGATCAGGACACAGACACACACAGAGGGATGACCACGTGAGGACAGAGAAGATAGCCACTGGCAGCCAAGATGACGGGGCTCAGAAGAAATCAACCTTGCCAACACCTTGATCTCGGACTCCTAGCCTCCAGAATTGTGAGAAAATACACGTCTGTTGTTTAAACCGCCCAGTCTATCGTCCTGTTACCGGCCAAGCAGGGGGTTAGAGTGAGGCACAGAGTCTGGAAGCAGTTCCATCAGAAGTTGGGTGAAAAGGGAGCCCAAACTGCATCAGGCCTCTAGAGCCAACTCCCAGTTTATGGAGACACAGGGGATGGAGGAGTGGGGACAGGCCATCATGAAGACACAGCCAGCCAAATGCGGGCTGCAGGAGACGCTGCAGGATGAGAGACCAGCAGCCTAGATTGTGCTGATTGCACATCCCCCCACACGATGGGATGCCAATGGCGGCTCAACTCTGCTCTTCCTCCCAAACACTCATCACCCCAGTCTAATTGCAAGAAAAACATCGGACAAGTTCCAACAGAGGGGCATCCTACAAAAGCCCTGACCAGTGCTCCTCCAAACTGTCAAGGTCACCAAAACAAGGAGAGTCTGAGAAACTGTCACAGCTGACAGGCACCTAAGGAGACATGAGGACTAAATGTAACATAATGTCCTGGATGGGATCCTGGTGCAGAAAAAAGATTTTAGGGGAAGACTAAGGAAAACTAAATAAAGTATGGACTTTAGCTAACAATAAGAGAAAGTGGGTGCAGGGTGTATGGGAACTCTGTACTATCTGTGCAATTTTTCTGTAAATCTAAAACTGTTTTAAAAAGATAAAGTTTACTCTTTAAAATAAAGACTTAAAAGACATATCAATTAAATGCCTTTAAATGCAATGTATAGACTTTGTATGAATCCCAATTCAAACAGAAATGGAGTCAGGTTAGATATTAAGGAATTGAGCTGTGACAATGGTATTGTGGTTATGATTTTTACGAAATTTTTATTTCTTAAAGATGCAGACGCCTGTGGCATTAGAGAAACTAGGCCCAGCCACCATCGTGGGAGGGGCAAGATCACACAAGAGATTTCATCAGCCCTCTTCTTGCAGCAGCAGGCCTGGTCATCCAATGCCTTAGGTGACAACAGTGTCCTAATTTCTCTTCACCCCCATCAGCTCCAAGCATATGCAAACTGGCTCTAAGGAAAAGCAGGCTAATAAAGGCAGAGGTGCCTTGATAAGCAAGCCAAAGAGGGGGTGAGAGATTAGGCAGCTCAGAGGTTTCCCAAGCATCTAAAGAATACACAGAAATGCAAAAGGCAGATGAATCAAAAATGCTGCAACATACATACAAATCAGGTATGAATTATTAAGGGCACCACTAGGGCACAGGGTCTGCCCAGCCTCAATCAAGGGACCGAACTCAACATCAACTAAGCAACAAGCAACGGCACAAACGGACACCATGCGCCCCTGATATGCTTGTGCATCAAGGACACAAGCCCCCTCTGCAGCATTCGGGCCATAAATGTCTACTCAGAGTCTACCCCCGAGGAAACAGACAATAGACACACACTGACATCTCAGAGACAAGTGGTCTGTCAAAGCCACAGCAATACCACTTTGCCCCAAACACTCATCGCCCCAATCTAATTCATTTTTGAGTCTTTTTTTTTAGACTCAAAAAGGCGAACAATAACAAATGTTGGTGAGGATGTGGAGAAACCAGAACCCTCACACATTGCTGGTGGGAATGTGAAACACAGTATCCACCCTGGAAAACAACCCAGCGGTACCTCCCAATGTTAAACGAAAAGTTACCATACGACCCAGCAATTGCACTCCTAGGTACATACCCCCAAATATTGAAAACGTATGTCCACACAAAAATCTGTACATGGATGTTCATAGCAGCACTATTCATAATAGACAAAAAGAGGAAACAACCCAAATGTCCATCAACTGATGAGTGGATTAATAAAAGCTATAAAAAGGAATGCAGCACTGACACACACTACAACATATATGAACCTGAAAACATCATGATAAGTGAAAGAAGACAGTCACAGAGGACTACATGTTGTACGATTCCATTTATATGAAATATCCAGAATAAGCAAATCCATAGACACAGAAAGTAAATTAGGGGCTGCCTGGGGCTGGGGGCTGCGGGGAAATCAAGAGTCAATGCCAGGTGTATGGGGTTTCTTTTCTGGGTGATGAAAACATTCTAAAATCGATGGTGGTGACAGTTGTACAACGCTGTGAATATTCTAAAAACCACTGAATTTTCTTTTCTTTTTTTTTTAAAGATGACCGGTAAAGGGATCTTAACCCTTGACTTGGTGTTGTCAGCACCATGCTCACCCAGTGAGCAAACTGGCCATCCCTATATGGGATCCGAACCCGTGGCCTTGGTGTTATCAGCACTGCACTCTCCCGAGTGAGCCACAGGCCGGCCCAAACCACTGAATTTTCAATGAATGAATTCTATGACATCTGAATCATAGCTCAATAAAGCTATTACATGCACACACACACACACAAAATAATTGGTCTGTTCTCTTCAAAAATGTCAGTCATAAAACTCCCCTCTTGGGCCGGCCCGTGGCTCACTCGGGAGAGTGTGGTGCTGATAACACCAAGGCCCCGGGTTCGGATCCCATGTAGGGATGGCCGGTTCACTCACTGGCTGAGCGTGGTGCTGACAACACCAAGTCAAGGGTTAAGATCCCCTTACCGGTCATCTTTAAAAAAAAAAAAAAAAAAAACTCCCCTCTTCCCCAAAACGTGAGAGAACTCTGACAGACTAAAGAGACATGAAAACAAATACAACGGGCAATTCTTGATTGGGTGTTGGATTTTTTAAAAAGTTATAGAAGAAATTCCAATATCGACTATATATTACAAAATAATATTGTTAAGTTTCTTGAGTGGGACAGTGGTATTGTGGTTCTGCAGGAGAAAGTATTAAGAAGTCTGAAACTTACCTTCAAATGGTTTAGGCAAAAAAAGAGTGTCTGTGTATAATATGTTCGTAGAGAAAAAGAAAAACAAGTTTGGGGGGAAATGTGAACAAGTGGTGAATCTAGGTAAGAAGTTTACAGCTTTTCCTTTTTCTATTCTTTCAACGTTTCCATAGTTTGAAAACTTTCAAAATGAAAAGTCAAAGAAGCAGGAAAAACAAACAAACAAAAAAAGGAACCTCTATCTTGACTGTGGTGATGTTCGCAAAGGTATACACATGTCAGAATTTATCAACTTGTACACTTCTAATATGTGCAGTCTGTGGAGGTGTAATGTCAATTACACGTACTAAAGCTGTTAAAATGTTGGTGGGAAAAAAAGGACTGGAAAGTGTCAAAGTTATTTTGCTCAAAATACTTGCAAACAGCAAAACATGCAATCTTAGAAAACAAACAGAAAGACCAAGAGTTCAATAGAAGAACAGCAAAGAAAACAAAAGGTAGTTCCCAGAAAAGACAACACCAATGGATTCTGAATAAATGAAAGACTGCCTGTCTCATCATAATAATAATGGCACACTTCATTGGAGAGGGTTTCAGAACCAGTGGAGTGGAAACTGGTATCACTCCTTGGAGGATAATGTAGTAATATCTCTCAATATGGAGCTGGAATTGTGTATAAAGGCCGCAAGCAAACAAAACTAATCTATGTTGATAGACATAGCGACTGTGGTGACCTTGCGGGGTTACTGACCACATGGGAGCACCAATGGGCTTCTGGGAGGCTGACACAATCCATTTCTAGATCTGCATACTGGTCACATAAGTGTGCTCAGTGTGTGGCAATTCATTATACTACAGACTTACACATGCAGAAAAGTGCACCAATTACTTTTCAGTTAAAAATGTAAAAAATGCACAACTCTAACTCAGCAATTCCACTTCTAACAATTTACAGATAAACTTCTCTATGTTCACACAAAATAATATGTACAGAAACATCTTCATTGCTGCCACGTTTGGGGTGGCGAAAGACAAGACCAAACCATTTCATTAACAGTGGGTTCAGTTATGACACGTCCTTACAATTTGCTCTCTGCAGCCCTTCAAAAAGGAAGTAAAGCTTTCTGTACCGATAAGGTCTAATCTCCACAATCTATTCATTTAAAAAGAAAAAAAAAAAAAAGGAAAGCGCAAAACATTATCCATAATGCAAAATAAACAAAAACCAACAATGAGGGGGGAAAGGTCTTTATGTCTATGTGTTTATATGTGCTCAGAATATCTGGCTGCTTCTGGGAAGGAGGGTGGGAGATGAGATCAGAGATATGAAACAAACGAATTTTTTAACCTTCTGAATCATTTGAAATTGGATTCCATGCAACTATGACCAAGGAACAAGTGAAAAAAGCACCAGTTCCTTGGCTTGGCGCTCAGGACACGCCACCTCCTCGGTCCAGCTATATTTTTTCCCTGAGTTCCCAGGATCCAGACAGATTGCAAATGTAGCCACCTGTGAACCTTGCCCCAATGCTCCAAGTCTGCCCTGCCGACTCACCTTCCCAGACCCAGCTGGTGCCCCTTGCTCCATGCCCCTGCTGCGACTCTTCCAGTCGGGACACCTAGACCACTGCCTCTTCTTCCTTCTTGGGTCCCAGTCCTTTTGGCTCCTTACAATGCCTTTCTAGCATCACCACCTAGTCTGTTTTGTCAAACCCTAGGTCCTGCATGATCTGGCTGTCTCTCCCTCCCTTGCTCACTCTGCTCTTACCATACACCATACACCTCACATACACCATATCCACTCCCACCACAGGGCCTGTGCTCTCGCTGTTCCCTCTGCCTGTGATACTCTTCCCCTGGCCCACTCCTCCTCACTCAGGACCATCTCGCTTCACTGGCCACTCTATTCCAGTTACTTTCAGTTCTGCAGAGGTCATGAGTGTGGGCCCTGCCACCTCTCTACCAATAATCAGCAGAACTGTGGGCAAGAGATTCAACCTTTCTATGCCTCAGTTTCCTCCATTGTAAAATAAGAGATGATGATAACAGAACCTCTCTCTCAAAACAGTGCCAAGTGGGCTGGCCAGTTAGCTCACTTGGGAGAGCATGGTGCTGGTAATGCCAAGGTCAAGGGTTCATGATCCCCATACCTGCCAGCCGCCAAGAAAAAAAAAAAACAGTGCAAGGGACATACTGAGCTTAAAGTAAAATTATCCACCAATATTCTTACATTGCCCTATTCTACTTCCTTAATGGCACTATCGCTCTGAAATAATCTTGTTTCATCTATTTTCGATTTATTTATTGCCCATTCCCCCTGCTGCCACCCCACCATGAAAGCTCGCTCAGAGAGATCATTTGGTCTGGCTTGCGATGCACATATATAGTAGGTGCTTAACAATTTTTTTAAATTGTGGTGAAATACACATAATATGAAATTGACCATTTAAACCATTTTAAAGTGTACAACTAGGTGGCAATAAGCACAATTCACAATATTGTGCAACCATCACCTGTATGTACTTCTAGACTTTTTCATCACTCCCAAAGAAAACCGCATATCAATTAAGCAAAAACCAACCAATGTCCCCTACCTCCAGCCCCTGGCAACTACTAGTGTGCTTTGTCTCTATGGATTTCTCTATTCTGAATATTTTATATAAATGGAATCATACAATATGTGGCCTTTTGTGTCTGTCTTCTTTCATTTTTTTTTTCCCAAGGTTCATCCACTTTGCAGCATGTATCAGTGCTTAATTCCTTTTCAAGGCTGAATGACATTCCATTACACAGATAGACCACATTTTGTTTATCCCTTCATCAGCTGACAGACATTTGGGATATTTACTCTTTTTGGCTATTGTAAAAAGTGTTGCTAAGAATACTCATGTACAAGTTGCTTAATAATTTTTTAATGAATGAATGAGTATATCACTGTCCTATGAGACAAATCCCTTTCATATCAGAGTATCTCCTGCCATTTACTAAACACTTACTTAGTGCCTGCTATTGTATAACCCAACTGATCACATTCAATTCCCCAATTTATCTCCCTCTGTACCAGAGAGAGGCACAGAGAATTAAAGCAACTGGCCCACGGTCGCAGAACTAGTGAAAAGCAGAGCTGGGTTTCAAACCCATGTCTGCTAGACAGCAGGCTCATGCTCCAAACAGGAAGGTAATGGGTTTTATTTTAGACAAGTCCTAGATTAGAATATGGTTGGGGTTTTTTGTTTGTTTTGTTTTGTTTTTTTAATACCATCAAACTACACAACCCACAAAGCAGGTCTGGTTCTAATTAGTAATTGCAGGCCCTCTGAAGATTACAATCGTTAGCAGACCCAGTTTTCCTTTACTTAAAATTAACAGAACAATACCCCCAAACCTGGCCAGTCTGGACCACACTAGGTGGCAGGAAATAAGTCAGTTTCACTGGAGATGCTGCACTGACTGGGGGAACAAGGAAGGGGTCATGAGGAAAGCAACCCTGTGAGGGGGATGAATGTGGGCTCCACACACACTCTTCCAAGGTGCCACCACTCAGACCTGAAGCCAGGCACTTCACCATTCTGTGCATCAGTTTCCTCATCTGTAAAATGGAAGCATTATCAACACCTAACTCATAGGGTTGTTCTAAGTATTAAATACTTTATAAAACCACTTCGCACATTTTTTTTTTTTGAGACTGGCCGCACTGCGCTCAGCCAGTGAGTGCACCGACCATCCTATATAAGGATCTGAACTCGCGGCGGGAGCGCTGCTGCGCTCCCAGCGCCGCACTCTCCCCAGTGCGCCACGGGCTCGGCCCGCACTTCGCACATTTTAAGCAAATAACAGAAGTTAGTATTATCATTTCAACTGAAGGCACAAGCCCTGGTTTTCCCCAGGAAGAGCTCTGACCCCCAGATTCTCAGATTCTTTGCCAGAATACAGCTGTCTCATTGATACCTACCATTTAAGGAGGTAAATCTCCTTAAACACCCATTTTTTATTTCATGTTTGTTGAACTTAGATTCTCACATGGAACCATCAGTTGAGAAAAGAGGTTCCTCCTGCTTATCCTACACGATTTTTTTGCTCTAAAACAAATGATTTCTGCTTTGCAATGGCTCGGGTACAGTGGCAAAAAAGTAAGTAATGAGGAAAGTAAGTTCACACTCACTTTGCTTTGACATCAGGTGTTCAGCCATGTCCCTTTCTCCCTCCTTGGCCACCTACAAAGATTTCTCTGCCCCATACTGTATTTTCCTACAGTATGATGACACAGACCCACAACCTCTGCAAAAGGCATCCACACACCTATACGGGAGGGGGGTCAGAAGTTACAGTTTTCCTAACAAAAAAGTTAAAGTTTTCCTAGTGTGTTAGGAAATCCTACCTGATTTGAGTTTTAATATTCTTTGTTTTCCTCTCCATCTCAAGAACCAGAAAACTTTTTTTTTTAAACCCTGAAAGTCCTCCAGTAAGACTAAGCAATGTTGATTTGACCCTGGCCATGAAGTAACAAGAACTGACACTAACTTAGTCATGATTCTGGGCCAAGAAGGTACCGACTATTCATAATCATAACCTCATAATGAAGGCGGTATTATCATTACTATCCCCACTTAACAGATAAAAAAAAAACCCTGAGGCTTAAAGAAATAAAGCCACTTGCCTAAAGCCAGCCAGCTTGTAAGCGGTAGAGCCCCACCTGGAACCCAAACTCTTTGACTCCAAAATCCCAGGGCAAGCGGCGGGCAAAATAATTAATAGGAGGAACGGCAAGGGAACCGCATTACCACATGTAACTAACTATGCCCTTTAACTTCCCCTTTCTCGGGAGCTATTCTGGGCCCACCTATGGCACCCAGCTCCAGAGGACCGAAAGTGGAGTTGGGGAGAACTCCCCCCTACTCCCCGCCCCGTTCTTCCTGAGGCTCAACACCATTCTCAGGGGGCTGCAGATTCTTAGACAGCCCCAAAGTAAACAAAAGGCTCCAAGTGAAAAGCCTCACACACAGTAGGTGCTTAGGTGGCCAAAGCAATAGAGAAGACCGCATTGCTCCTTTTCTTTTTCTGTAAGGTAAAAATAAGCCCAAATATCTTGCAAGCAGGAGAAGGAGGCGCTAAGGAGCTCAGAGGAAGTGAGTCCGGGTGCGAGGATAGGACAAATCCGGGGTTGCTGGGGAGAGCGCAGCAGCGTGGGGATGGGGGCGCGAGCGACGACGGGCAGGGCGCCTGGGCGGCGGGGACGGCGCCTGGCTCACAGCAGGTGCCCATTCAAACGTCGTGAATGAATGAATGAGGGGCGCGGCGGGCGTCAGAGGAGCCCGGAGTGGCCCCGGCCGCGCGGCCACGGGGGGACAAGGTCCAAGGAGAAGTGAGGCGCGGAGGAGAGGGGAGGCCCTGCGCCCGAACCGGCCTCCCAAAGCCGACATGCGCCGGCCCCGGGGCGCAGGCCGGGTGCCCCCTCCCCCGTCCCGGACACCAGACTTCCCGCGCAGTCCCGGAGGCCCCGCGCGGCCCAGACCGGCCCTGGGCGCCAGGTGCGCGGCGGCCCGGGCAAGGTGACCGCGGGCGCGGG
>NW_007727139.1:398430-437188 GCF_000696425.1 Galeopterus variegatus | reverse complement strand
CCACGCCGCGCCCCGCCCCCGGCGCCCCGACCCGCGCCCCCGCCTGGGCCCAGCAGTCCGCCCGCGAGGCCGCCGTGTCTCCCCACCTTCGGTACCCCGGGAGCCCTCCCTGACCTGGTGGTGGGGCTTTTTCATCGTTTTCTTAAAAAATAATTTTTGATTTTAACTTTACCGTAACAAGCAACTCATGCCTGTAAAACTTGCAACAGGCCCCAAAGGATGATGACTGCAACTGATTGGAAAATGTGGAAAAAAATTATGTGTATATAATCTCCGTGAATTTATTATAATGGTACCCAAAACCCGGCCACCGTGGGCATTAGCTCATTCATTCTGAAAATTCTAGAGGGAAACCATCAAGCATCCATCCTGTGTTTCAGTCACAAAATAGTTGAGGAGGGAGAGTTCTTTTAGAGCAGTCCCGCTAATACATGAGAAGGGAATGGGAGAGTTAGAAAATTATTTTACACCCCTTTATGAAATCATGGATTCAGGCGATGATCATGAAAAGATACCAAACCCAAGAGATGAAAGGTTGGCGGGGAACTTGGAAATGGAGGGGCCAAGTTAAGAAGACGGGACCCGCCAATCAATCTTTGTGTCCGGAAGTACGAGCGCCACCTCCGGTGGATCGTTGCCAAAACACAGGGAGCCCGGACCTCGTCTGGCCTCTAGATCTAACCAACAGTTTGCAGGAAATAAAGGGGGATGGAGGAAAAACTTAGAAGCAGCAGAGCAATCAGGCAAATCCAGAATGTGAGGTAAATCCAGAATGTGGGGCATTTTACAGGACAAACGACTCAGTTTCTTCAACAAATACGTGGCATAAAAGGTGAACACAGGAAGGGAGAATTATTGGTTTTAAAAACTTAACAGTCATAATAACCAAATTCCATACACGGACCTTGTTTGCATCCTAAATCAAACAAACTAGGTCTAACCAGAAAGTTTTTGAGACAACCAGGAAAATAAAACTTAATATTTGCCAACCCAAAGAGTGAAAAATTGTATCCTATTTTTGAACTTACATTTTCTGGATTCCTGGAGAGGTGTTCATGTATTTATTGGCCATTTGACTTACTCCTGTGAATTGCCTGTTCATACCTTTTGACCACTTTTTGTTTGTGGGGTTTATCTTTTTGTAAAGTAAACTTTTTCACTGAGATATAACATAACATACAGAAAAATACACAAATCTTTTTATGAATTTTCACAAACTGAACAAATAAGGTAACCAGCACCCAGATCAAGAAATAGAACATTACTGGCTCCCCAGACAGCCTCCTTGTCCCCTCCCATTCACTGTGTTCCTTCCAAAATTTAGGGGATTAATTTTGCCTGTGTTTGAACTTTTCTTTTTTTGGCAGCTGGCAGGTACAATGTGTTTGAACTTTATGCAAGTGGACTCACAGTATGATTCGTGGTTGGCTTCTTTTCAACTTTATATTTATGAGATCCCTCCATTTTTATATATATCTTCTTATTCTTGATTTACAAGATGTTCTTTATTTCGTCTGGAAGCTAATCTTTTGGTATATAATATTTTGGAAGAAGATGTAGGAGAATGTTCTCCTACTTGCTTAATTAATATTGTTTTTTGTTCACTTATTTTTGTTTGCTTTTCTTTTTTGGTGGCTGGCCGTTAAGAGGATCAGAATCATTGATCAAGGTGGCAGCCTAACCCACTAAGCTAACCAGCCAGCCCTACTTAGTGTGTGTTAAATGAACACTTTTAATTTACTGAAGTAAACATATTTAAAGAAAAAACTTAAGATCGCTATCATTCTGAGCAAAAAAATCCGTGAAAACACAGGTTTGAAATTCTAATTACTTTTAAAAAATCCATTGAGATTAATATACAACTTTTAAAAAAATGTTCATATGTGTGCTACCTAAATTCTGTCCTGCACCACCTGTGAGTTCATGTTTTATTTATTTTTTTGTTTTGTTTTGTTTTGGCGGCCGGCGGGTACAGGGATTGAATCCTGAACCTTGGTGTTAAAAGCACCTCAATCTGACCAACTGAGCTAACTGGCCAGCCTCTTGTTTTTTGGGGGGTGGTGGTGGGTTTTTTTACATATTCATTCAACAACTATTGCTTACCAAGTCTGTACTTATTCTAGGTTCTGTATATGTTTTTCATTTGGCACTCTCTAAAAGTAACTTTATCCTTTCTAAAATACTAAAATAACTTCTAGTTCACCCTTTTGTGATATAATTTAACTTCACCTTTTTCTGTGTTATAATTTAAATGTTTGCTTTTAACGAGTTAATGCTTTTAACAGAAAAAATGTGGTACAATATAACTGTTCTATTCACAAGATAATTATAGCATTCAGAAAATGCATTATTTCCGAGTGCACTACAGTGTGATGCAGTAATGAGAGTTTAAAGTTGTCAAATAGATGCTTTCTCCTTTTAGATTTCGTGCCTTTTTACTACATAAGTAATACATATTCCTTGTGGGAATGTCAGAAAATGCAGATGAGCAAAATAGGGTAGGGGAAGAAGCTTGTATTGGGGATGAGGTTATGATTTACAAGATGACAAAACACTCCCACTCCCAGTAGCCAAATTAGTATTAGTAGATAATTCAGACACTCAAAACTACATCTGGGGCATGAAGGGGCTAAAAAAAAAAAAAAAAAAAAAACATCAAGTGAAAAGAGCCCTGGGCCGCGAATCCCGGCTCGGCTCCGCCTTTCCATACCGTCCCGCCTCCAGCCCCGCCCCTCAGATTCCCTGTCAGTCCCAGCTCTCGCGAGAGAGCATCCCGGAAGTCTCATGGCCTGGAGCTGGTAGTCTGGGAGCCCACGTGGTCTGGGCTTGGAGTTGCGCCGCTGGTCCAGCCCGGGAGCCGCGAGGGGCAGAGGCGCCATGGGGAAGCTGCGCCGGCGGTATAACATCAAGGGGCGCCAGCAGGCCGTCCCCGGCTCTTCGAAGGCCCCCCCCGAGCCGCCCCCCGTGCGGTTGGAACTAGAAGGTGAGACGTCCCGGGACGGGCTATGAGTTTCGGGGGAGGGGCCGCCCAGGGCTTCGCCGCCAGGGCTGGCCGCCGGGAACCAGGGGTCCGCCGGCCTGTACCCTGCCTTCGTGACTCTAGGGCGGGGGTCCCAGAGAAGAACGCCCACTACAGGTGATCCAAAAGAGGGGGGACAGTGACAGCCTAGTTTTAACAATGAATATGGGACGGTACCCAGGGTGTCTCTCACCCTAAAATAGTAGCATGGAAAATTGCACAAGAAAATGAAGTAGTTCGATCTTTTCCCGTGACTTTTATTATAATCTCCTTGCCAGAGACCCCTCAATTTGTATTTTTTAGCCCAGTCCTGTCTGCTGAGCTCCGGGCTGCATAACATTTCTGCCCAGACTCCTTTGTAGTACAAGTGCCAGGCACTATTCGGTCCTGGAGACATAGCACAAAAGGAGATTTTAAAAAGTCCTGCCGCCGCGAGCTTACGTGCTTATGGGAGGAGACAGGCAAAGGAGACACGTTGTTGACACAATATAGAGTGTTGTGTGGGTACAGGTACTAAGGAGAAAGAGCCTAAGAGGTGATTAGGTGGGTTGTGGTGTTCTGCGGGGTGGCCAGGGAAAGCCTCACTGAGAAAGTGTTATTGGAGTGTTATTGAAGTCCTGCAGGTAGGACCTCATGAGTCACCGCAAGGCTGACTCGAAATGAGGGGGAGCCATGGGAGGGTTTGGAGCAGAGGAGGGACAGGACCTGGGCTTATGTTTTAACAGCATCACTTTGGCTTCTGTGTTGAGGAAAAACAAAGGTAAGCCAAGGCGATCAGTTAGGAAGCTGGAGTTGATGCTTGGAACAGGGAGGCAGCAGTACAGGTGGTGAGAAACTATCGGATTCAGGATGTGGATTTGAAGGTGGAGCTGGCAGGATTTGCTGGCGTGTGCACAAGAACAAAGGAGTTGACAAGAATGACTCCCAGGCCTGGCCACTGGAGAAGGCAGGAGTGGGCAGCTTGGGAGAACCAGGAGCTCAGCTTTGGATATGAGTGGTTTGCGGGCCCTGGTAGATATCCAAGGAGAGAGGGTGGACAGGCAGCTGTTGACCCGGATGCTCAGGAGAGGCAAGTGCAGGTGGAGATATCAATTTTGGAATCATCTGTGTGTAGATGATATTTATGTAAAGTCTGAAGGCTGGATTGGCTTACCAAGGGAATGAGTCCAGCCCTGGAGGAGAGGGAAATGAGCAGGAGCCTGCAAGGGAGATGGAGTGGTCTGTGAGGTGAAGGAGAGCTGGGAAGGAGGGCTTCCCATCTGCGTCAGATGCTGCTTTGGTGTCAGGGAGGGAGAGAAGGACCACTGGATTTAACACCAAGAGGGCATCAATCACCTTGATTGGGCCAGGTTCAGAGAAAAGGTGGGATGAAGTGATTGAGTGGGTTCAAGGATGTCTTGCAGGCCCCTGAAACTCAATGTGTTCCAAAATCGAGCTCATCCAACTTCTTGTGTAAGCCTCCCGAGGGCCGGGCTGATTTAGCATTAGGAAAGATTCCAGAGTCCAGAAGTGGATGGAGGGGGAGCTGGGGCTGCTGGAGAAGCCTGCTTCGCTCTACCCACCAGTCTGCATTCTCTTCCACACTCTTGTTGGACCTGGAAGACAGTGAGGTTCCAGGAAAGAATGTCAGGATGGGAATCTGGAAGGCTGAATTCCCTCTTCACATTGCACAGAGAGGCTGGGAGTTGAGGTAAATTGCTTAACGTTTCTGTTCCTCGATTTTCTCATCTGTAAAATGGGACCAGTAGTAGTGGCCATCCTACCTGCTATCAGAGTTTTGGAGGTGGCATATTGTGAAAATGTGTTTGTGACCAAAACAAGAGTGCTTTGAAAAGTTAAGAAAAGCTATGGAGGCATGAGGCATCTGGTGCCAACCAGAGTAATAGCAGTGACAGCACAGGACAGCACCTCCTAAAGGGCTAAAGACCCCTGGACTGACAGCTGACACTGGACCATTAGAGCCAAGGGGCTGGGGTCTCTTGGACCCAGAGATTTGGGGGAAGTTGTTTCTCACATCAGCACAAGACATCTCCATTTATCCCCACCTGTCTCAGGAGCCAGAGGGATCTTACGAGAACTTAACTCAGATCATCTCCCTCGAAGAGCCTTCCCAACCATCTGTTTCATATTGCCACCCACTTCTTTATTTTTATTTTCACCAAGGGGCTGGGGTCTCTTGGACCCAGAGATTTGGGGGAAGTTGTTTCTCACATCAGCACAGGACATCTCCATTTATCCCCACCTGTCTCAGGAGCCAGAGGGATCTTACGAGAACTTAACTCAGATCATCTCCCTCGAAGAGCCTTCCCGACCATCTGTTTCATATTGCCACCCACTTCTTTATTTTTATTTTCATCACATCCCCTCCCCTTTTTTTTCCTACAGCACAGTGGTTCTCAGACTTTTTGATCTCAGAACCCTTTACATTCTTAAAAAATGAGGACCCCAAACAGTTTTTGTTAGTGTGGATTATATCAATCAATATTTACCATATTAGAAATTAAATTTTTGAAACACAAGAATATATATACAAGTACATGCTCCATTAGCCATCAGCGCAACAATGATTTGGAGCCTATGGAAAACACCACTGTCCACTCTACGCTCTTTTTTGGGGGAGGGGGGCTTTTAATTCTATTTATTTGAGAACTGCAGAATGGGGACAGGTAAGGGGTAGGTAGCATTGCTTAAAATTGTCTCATTCTTAATTAAGGTCACAGAACCTCTTCTGCTCTTTGTAACATAAATAAAGACATACAAACTGAACAGTGAATAAAGAATCAGATACTTCCCATACAAGAACACCAGAGAGGAAACCCCAGCTTCAGATGTAAGGCAGAAATAGGTACTCTCCAAGGTTTCTCCTCCCTAAGATTCTGCAGTAGGTGGAGTTGAAGAGTAATATGATAACTGAATTTTTCTAAAATGGTATAGATTGTATACTTTCAAAGTATTATGTTTAAAAGTAGATCTGACACCAACTGAGCAGCATAGTCTACTGGGCATTCTTAGAGAATGTCATAGTATCATTATGAAAACAGTTTTGACCTCACAGATGCACTTGTTCTATCTGCAAGCTCAATGGGCTCACGGTGGGGCAAGGGCCTGCAAGAGGCAGGAACAGAGCTGCCCTGGAGGGGAAGAGGCCGCATTGGTGAGGGTCTGCACCCTTTGGCTTCCTGGGCTGTGGGTGAGGCAAGCATGTCTTTTCAGACCAGGGCACATTGAAAGGAGTTGATGCAAGCAATGCGCTTGTCCTGCCGGGGAAGAAGAAGAAGAAGCCCAAAGCCCCACCCCTGTCGAAGAAGGAAAAGAAGCCTCTGACCAAGAAAGAGAGGAAAGCGCTGCAGAAAATCTTAGAGCAGAAGGAGAAAAAGAGCCAGGTATGCCCCACTCTGGCACACGGCTCTGCCAGCGTGGTCTCTGAGCAGACTGTCCGTTGGAACTTTCTGAGATGACAGAAATGTTCTATGTCTGCATGGTCTGATGCAGTAGCCACTAGCCGCAGGTGGCTGTTGAGCCCTTGAAATGTGGCTAGTGTGGCTGAAGAACTAAATTTGTAATGTGATTTACTTTTAATTAATTTAAATTCAAATAGCCTCGTGTGGCTGGTGACCTCCATACTGGACAGACGACTCCAGAGCCTTCACACCCTCCCAGGAACCTGCTGCTTGGGACTCTGTCAGTCTGCATCACTTCCAAGTTTGTTGGGGCCAAACATTGGCTACCTGGGCAGTCATTTGGTCAACATGCTCAATTTTTTTTAAAAAATCACTTTTGTGTTATTTTTTAACTGTATTCTAGAGAACTTCAAACTTTTTTCATTACTAGCTGCTTGGGACTCTGTCAGTCTGCATCACTTCCAAGTTTGTTGGGGCCAAACATTGGCTACTTGGGCAGTCATTTGGTCAACATGCTCAATTTTTTTTAAAAGATCACTTTTGTGTTATTTTTTAACTGTATTCTAGAGAACTTCAAACTTTTTTCATTACTATTTTTTTTTTAAGGAAAAAACTTTGTAATGGGAAATTTATTCATTTATTTATTTATTTTGGCAGCTGGTCTGTATCGGAATACAGACCCTTGACCTCGGTGTTATAAGGTGGCACTGACTGAGCTAACCTGCCAACCCTTGAAATGGGAAATTTAAACGTATATAAAAGAATATTATAATAAACTCCCATGTACCTATCACCAGCTCCAACAGTTACCCAGCCCTGGTCAGTCCTGGGTCATCTCAACTGTGGTCATTCTTCTATCTCCTGAGTCATTTTAAAACAAATCCCAGGCAGAATAAACCTGTATTAGTTTCCCGTGGCTGTTTGTAACAAATGACCACAAACTGGGTGGCTTAAAACAACAGAAATTTATTCTGTCATGGTTCTGGAGGCTGGAAGTCCAAAGTCAAGGTGTCATTAGGTCTGAGCTCCCTCACTAGGCTCTGGGGAGGATCCTTCCATGCCTGTTCCAGCCTCTTGGGCTCCAGGCTTCCTTGGCTTGTGGCTACATCACTCCTGTCTCTACCTCTGTCTTTTCATCCCCTTCTCTGTGTGTCTCTGATAAGGACACTTGTCTGTGGATTTGGGGGCCACTTGGATAAGCCAGGTTGCTCTCAAGATTCTTAACTTAATTACATCTGCAAAGATCCTTTTACCAAATAAGATCATGCTCCCTGGCTCCCGGGTATGAACATATCTTTCTGTGGGCCACCATTCAACCCACTATACATAGTATTTTATCCATAAATATTTTAATTTGTGTCTCTAAACCACAATACCATTAACACACCTATATTTTTTAAAATATCACATATCCAGTAAATGGTCAAATTTCCAATTGTCAAAGATGTTCCCCCACCCCATCTCTTTTTTTTTCTCCCTCTCTCCAGTAATATACTTGAAGAAATTGTGTTGTCTCATAGAATTTCCTACAGAATGGATTTTTAAAATTTTATCTCTTTGATGTAGTTAAACCTGCTCCTCTGCCTTCCAAATTTCCTGTAAACTAGTATTTGGATCTAGAACAATGGTTCTCAACCAGGATATTTTTGCACCCAGTTTTGTGGATTGTAACAACTTGGGGGAATGCTGCTGGCATCTGGTGGACAGAGGCCTGGGCTGCTGCTAAATGGCCTGTGGTACACAGAACAGCAAAAAATTATCCAGCCCAAAATGTCAATAGTGCTGAGATTGAGGAACCCTGCTGTGGAGGTTTCATGAGATTCAAGTTTGACTTTCTGGCGAGGCCACCACACACCAGTACAGTGTATTTCCATCAGAAGCACGTGGGTCTCTCGTTAGCGGCCGTGGACATACAGTCCCTGGAGCCACTGATAGAGAGAAGACTCACACTTCTGCGAGTGTAGCCTTTCTCATCCTGTTTAGTATTTTTTTCCCTACCATCCTATACCTTGCCTTTTTTAAAAATAGTGCAATATACATATGGAAGTGTGTATAAAACGTATATGTACAATTTGCAGCTTGACCTTTGATTTAAAAAGAGCCTTGCTAGGCTCTGGGGAGGTATTATCACTGCTGAAATTTTATTTAGAGTTCCACTTCCCTTCTGAGGAGAGGCCATGGTGCCAAAGGCATGACACATTTGTTTCCTTTCCCAGCGAGCAGAGATGCTGCAGAAATTGAGTGAAGTCCAGGTTTCGGAGGTCGAGATGAGACTTTTTTATACCACATCGAAGCTGGGCACTGGGGAGCGCATGTACTACACCAAAGAGTGAGTCGACCAGCCCCTCCCTCCTGCCAGGGCTCCCAGGGGATAGTTGACAGGTTATGGCATCTTCTGGGGGTGGAGTGTTATGAGAAAATACATTTGTGGTGACCCGAGTGGCTGACGATCTTCTGTGCTAAATGCCCCTAATGGGTAAAGGCCATCAATGCTGCTAAACATCCTATAATGCACAGGACAGCAAAGTTTCTTGCTCTGCTAAAGGGGGTATGACCTCATCTAGACTTAATGATATCTGCAAAGAACCTATCTCCAAATAAGATCACATTCTGAGGTTCTGGGTGGACTTGGATTTGGGGGAGATAACTATTCAATCCAGTAGAGCCAACATTTAAGAATTAGGAGGTTTCACATTAAAATCCAGGTTCCCACTTGGTCTTGACCAGTTGGGCAATCTGGCCACACCAGGTTGGCATTTCTCCCGGGCTGCCGACCTCACACAAGCCTGCATGCCCCTCCCACCCTGCCCCCCATGCTCTGCTGTCTCATATGCAGTCGCTGTGGTCATTTGCCTGTACTGGCCTGTCCCTGCAAGCTCATGTTCATTAGTGACTGTTCACTGAGGGCAGACCCTGTCCCGGGCTCTCCTCTAGGGCCTGGGGATAGAGCAGTGCACAAAAATTAAATCCTTTACCTTAGGGAGCTTACAATCTAATGGTGGGGAGATGGGCAGTCATCAAACAAATACGTATATATCAAGTACCAAGCAAAAAATAAAGCAGGGAAAAGTGCATGGAAGGAGAAGGGGAGGTGTTTTGGATTGTATGATCAGGCAAAATCTTCGGGGACATTCGAACAGAGACTTGAGTTTAGTGAGGGAGAAGTTATCTGCAGGAAGGGTGTTTCTGGGGGTGGGAACAGCAAGCGGGCCCTGTGGTGGAAAGGGGCATGGCCTTTGAGTCCTGACCTCTGGTGAGTATTCAGCAACCCATAGCTGCCTTGGGTGTCCTAGGCCTCTGTGCCTGAAGCCTCTGCTCTCCCTGCAGGAAACCCAGTGAGATTGCAGCCCAGGGTCAGGAGAAGATCAGCAGCCTGAGTGGGGCCCACCGGAAGCGGCACTGGCCATCAGCAGAGGAGGAATCCGAGTCCTCGGAGGAGGAGTCTGAGCCTGATGAGGCCCCAGCCCCCGAGCAGGCTGGGGCTGGTGCAGGGACAGCAACAGCATGTATGCCGCCAGCTCCACTGGGGACCAGGGATGAGAGCACAGTGCCCGGCAGTCAGCTCTCCCTGGCTGGGACTTCTGCCCCCTCCCCTCCAGCAGTAGCCTCTGCCCTGGCCAGGCCCCCAGCCAAGCCCGCCATATTCATCCCTGTGAACCGCTCCCCAGAAATACAGGTTTGCTGCTCCAACATTTGTGACTAAGAATGTAGGTTAGCCTGGTGAGGGCTGAGGGTACAGGGAGAGGACCTGTTGGTGAAGTGGGACAGGCTTCATCCCTCTCTGTGCGCCAGTGGCCTCATCTGGGAAAGGGGAGGATGACAGTGCCTGCCTTGTGGGTAGAGAGTGATGAGCATTGATGCTCCACAATGCAGGTGAGGGGCGATGCAGGTGAGGGGCGGGCAGCAGGCCTGGCTCACAGTCGGGGCAATCGAGGGCATGTCTGCAGGCTTCATCACCATATCCTCTGACTGCGTGTCCTATCCAGGTGGCCACTAATCCAGAGAAGAGTCTGGGCAGTAGAATCAGTTGACCTGAAATCGAGTGCTGGGTCCACCACATTCTAGCTCACATCCTGAGCCTCGTTTTCTTCATCTGTAAAATGGGGGTATTCCATCTACTTAAGGTTCTCTACTTCTCTGTGCCTCAGTTTCCTTACCTGGTACAACGAGGTTCTCTCTGGGTTGTCATTCAATGAAAGGATTTAGGGTATGTAAAGCCCACAGTAGAAACCCTGAACCCTTAGAGGTGTCATTTTTGACCGTCTTGTCTGAGGGGGTGTGAGGTTTTGGTGACATCATAGATGCCAGGTCACTTAGCCCAGGGCCTGACCCAATACAGTTGGTGGTTATTCCGTTTGTCCATCAGTGGACACATTTCTGCTGAGTGTATGCAGACCAGACCCTGTACTGGGCACAGGAAATGGGATGATCTGGACCATGGTGTTATCAGCTGGACAGCTGATATGATTCAGTTCTCAACTGAATCGTTTGATCCCTGTACTGACTGGCCAGTACCAAAAAAAAAAAATTTTTTTTAATGCTTTTCATTTCATGACCCAAAGATGCTTGTGACTTCCAGTTTGCAAAGACTGCCTGAGAGAAACTGATTCAGTTCTCAACTGAATCGTTTGATCCCTGTACTGACTGGCCAGTACCAAAAAAAAAATTTTTTTTTAATGCTTTTCATTTCATGACCCAAAGATGCTTGTGACTTCCAGTTTGCAAAGACTGCCTGAGAGAAACATTTGCACGTGTGTGCATAAGAGAAGAAAAAAATGTTTAAAACAGCAGTTAAGATAATAGCAAAAAGCTAAAACAACCCAAATGGCCAGCAACAGAATACTTATACTGTGGTATACTCACATGATGGAACACTCAGTAGCAGTGGGGAAATATTGGAATAGACCTCAGCTACATGCATGGACATGGATAAAGCTCAAAATATGTTTAATTACAAAAAAAAACAAATAGAAAAATATAAATGACACAATGTCATTTATAAAGACAGGCAAACCTAAGCAATATCTTGCTTAGGAATACACATATGGAAAAAAATAACAAAGAAAAGCAAGGACTGATGTCCCAAGGGATGACAGGGAGAGGACTTGGAGGATCCTGGGTCTCTGAATGATTGTGTGGAGCAGAATTCCACACCAACACTAACCACCAGATGGCACTGGGCTATGACATCACTTGGAGGCAAACCTTTGTAATGTGAAGCCACATTTGTTAGAGCAGTCAGCAAACCCTGATTAATACTTTATATATAAGCAAACAAATGTACCTATAACTGAAATTATAGTCTCATTAAACAGTACTTTTTCTCATTTAGAACAATGCACTAGAATTTTCTATCCTTTTTCACTTGAAGAAAAAGGACCTAGTCACATGCCACCTAACTTTCTATAACATGCTTTATAGTTTGAAATAGCTGCTGGAGGAACCCAGCCACCTTCCTGCCTCAGTGCCTTTGCTCGCACAGTTCTCAGTGTGGGATGGTGCCCTTCTTCTTGGCTCCTGCTGGTCTTTTAGCTCTTGCTCTGGACAATTTCCCCGATGGAATAAAGTAAAAATAGAGCAGAACAAAAAATATTAGCTTATTAGCATGCTTGACACATTAGGGTAAGCAATGTTTTATGAAACTTTTCCTTCAGTATATAATGTGTGTGTGTGTGCATGTGTGTATGTGTGTACTGAGTCATGATGTAAAATGTGTTTCTTTCTGTGGGTCATAGGAAAAAAATATTTGAAAGCCACTGCTCTAGAGAGCATACCTAGGAGAGAAATTGCCAGATCCAACATCCTCAGCTTTGATAAAATTAGTATCAGATTGTTTATTGAAGTGATCATACCATACATTGAGATTGCCACCAGCTGCAGCTGGGAGTTCCCATGTCTCAAAGAGGTTTCTCTGCACCAGCCAAGCTGCACCCGAGGACATTGGGCCTGTGGTTCCAAAGGACACAGTCCATGTCTCTGTCTCCAGGAGCCATGGCTCTTTGCCCCCTATATGACTGTCTCATAGCTATCAAGGCTTTTATTCACCAACAGACATATCTGTGCACTGCCTACATGCTGGCTGCCACCTTTGTAGAGGCCATGTTGCCTTATGTATTCTTGTTGTGAGTGAGTGGGGTCACCTTATCTCCTCTGTCATCCTGCGGCCCTCCACTCCCCAATTCCCTGAGTGCTGGCTTCGTCTCTCCTACCAGGAAGAACGGCTAAAGCTCCCCATTCTCTCTGAAGAACAAGTGATCATGGAGGCTGTGGCCGAGCACCCCATCGTCATTGTGTGTGGCGAGACTGGCAGCGGGAAGACCACGCAGGTGCCTCAGTTTCTCTATGAAGCTGGTTACAGCAGGTAGGAGCGAGACACAGGGTTCTCTGAAGGTTTCTTTGGTTACACTGAAGATGTCCCTGAGCCTGAGCTCCCAGGGATCCAATCCTGACTCTGCCATTTATATGCTATGTGACTTCAGACAGGCTACTTTACCTCTCTGGGCCTCGGTTTCCTTGGCTGTGAGATGGGGATAATAATAGCACCTATTTCACAGGGTTGTTATGTGGATTACGTGAGTAGATTTGCCTAAGATGCTTATATCAGCCCTTGGCATATAGAGTGATATATTTACTGTTATCACTGTGTAGCTCCTGTTGGCACCTTTGAACCATGTGTGTCGGGTTCCCCAAGACCACCCCCTGGTTCACTGATTCGCTAAGAGAACTCCTGGGACTGAGTGTACAGTTGTACCCATGGCTGTGATTTGTTACAGCAAATGGATGCAAAGCACAACCAGCAGAGGGAAAAGTCATATGGGGTAAAGTCTGGGGGACTCCAGGCCCAAGCTTCTGCAG
Source organism: Galeopterus variegatus (assembly GCF_000696425.1). Lineage (NCBI taxonomy): Eukaryota > Metazoa > Chordata > Mammalia > Dermoptera > Cynocephalidae > Galeopterus > Galeopterus variegatus. Next base: position 423,913 of record NW_007727139.1, on the reverse strand, counting down.
CCCTCCCCTGTGGAATCCCATAGGACACTTAATTCCCCCAGTAATCAGTTGTGAAACACGTGTGAAATGTCTTCTACGAGGAAAGCTTGATAGAGACTTAGGGCCCGTGGTTTTTACTGGGGTCACCAAAGCCCACTCTGACAGGAACCCAAATCCCAGATGCCCAGAAGGAAAGTAGGTGTTATCCATAAACCACATCACTTGTACAAACAGGTTAGGGGCAGTGAGCCTTTCTTACCAGGAAGTAGAGGGAATCCTCCCAAAGTCCTCCAGATGCCAGCCGAGGGCCAGGCTTGCCAGCAGCCTTTCTAGGGAGAGCAGCCTTGGCCCATGTTGCTTACTCATCCCTACAGAGTCTGGAAACAATTATCTGTCCCCTTGCAGGTTTTTTTTTTTTTCTTCTGGGCAGCTGGCTGGTACAGGGATCGAATCCTGGACCTTGGTGTTTTCAGCACCACGCTCTAACCAAGTGAGCTCACCAGCCAGCCCAGCAGGCTCTTGTATCTGGAGGAGTGTGCACTCAACGGGCTGCCAAGCTGCTGGCCAGCTGGAGCCAGGCCCTGTTCCTTCTAGCAGCTGCCTGGCATCTGCTGTGCCATGATTATCTGACCATCTCCTGCGTGTTGACACGTGGGCTGCTCCTCTCTGCCAGCTAGACAAGGACTGAGTCTATACAGTGCATTTTGACGTAGAGCTGTGTGTAGCTTTTGGGGCTGAGCACTGTTCATGTGTTGTGTTTTCCCTCCCCTAGAGACGACAGCATCATCGGAATCACAGAGCCCCGCCGTGTGGCCGCTATGGCCATGTCCCAGCGAGTGGCCAAGGAGATGAATCTTTCCCAGCGGTGAGGGCTCTACTTCCTGGGAGAGGGATCATGGGGTGGTCCTGTGGTCCTGCCTGGGTTTCAGCTGCCCAGGAGTTGATGAGCAGTGTCATGGGCACCCATGCCAAGGGTGCTGGGTGGGAGTGTCACTGGGAATCCTCATATGAGAGTGCTTCCTACAGGGCCTGCCTGGGTAGGGGGGCCACAGAGCAGGGACAAAGCCAGCCAGGCCTTTAGATGTACATGACACAGTGCATGAGGGGACAATATGGCCCATATGGGAGCGTGAGGACAGAGCAGGTGGCCACACACAGGCAGTCACATAATTAGTGCTTAGCATTGCCAAGTTAATTTAAAAGTCTAGGTTCCCAAATGTAGAATCCTCCTGGCAGTAAGTCTGTAGGACTTGCTTTGGAAAGCAATTTGAACACGGCAAGCATCTCATTTGCTGTAGAATGGCTCGGGAGCAGGTGTTTGCGGTGCAGATACCTGGGCCTCAGCCCACACTCTCGAATGCGGGTTTGAAGAGGTAACACATCCATTGTGGTCTAAAACCCAACAAGCACAAAAGAGGACAGAGCAAGCGTCTCCTGCGTCCATCCACTCATCAGATAGTTACTTACTGAGTGGTGCCTACTGTTCGCAGGCCCAGCCGGGGCTCTTGGAACATGGTGATGAACCAGACAGAGACACCTGCCTCCCTGGGGCTGGCATGAAAATCATGGGGGTTTGTTGTGTTTGTGCATTAGGTGGCCAACGTGCTGGGAAGGACACTAAAGCAGGGATGGGGTAGTAGGGGAGTCCCTTTCCCACCCAGCCCCAGCTTCCCTTCCCAGAGACAGCCACTGCCCACTTCCAATGTGTCCTTCTACACAGTTCTGTGCACAGACAAGCAACTGAGTCTCTTTCTGTGTCTCTTTCATCTGTTTTTGACACAATGTGGCGTGGTACACACTATCCTGTATCTCATCTCTTTTCTTTAATAATATATCTTGAAAATAACAATACATAAAAAACTACCTCATCTTCTCTTTAACTTTTTAACTCTTTTTAACTTTTTATGTAAACTTTTAGCTTTTTTATTGTAAAACTCAAGCATATACAAAAGTAGAAAGAAGAGTATCACAAGTCCCCAGGTACCTGAGATCCAGTTTCAGTAGTTATCACCTCATGACCGGCCCTGTCCCCCCACCCACCCACCATCCCTGATTTTTTAAAATCAAGTCTCAGATGTCTTATTTTATCCCCAATATTTCACTGCATAAGTCTGAAAGATAAGGAGTTTTTACAGCGTAGCTACAGTAGCCCTGTCATAACTAAAAAATACATACATAATAACTTCTGAGTATCCTCCAGCCCATGTTCAGATTTTCCTGGTGTCTCCTGACAAGCTCCTGAGCACTTGGGCTCCAGCCCTGGTCGCACGTGCATTTGGTTGATGGGGCTCCTCAGCTGGTGGTAATTACTCTCTCCTCCTCTCTGAAGACCAGGCATTGGAAGGGGCCAGCAGGTTGGGGATGTGTCTAAGTCTTGTTCTGGTGGCTGGTGGGCCCTGCCCTTGGCTCGCCTGCTCAGTTGGACTAGGCCTCCTCCACTTCCCCCTTGCAATGGCCACATGGCTACAGCCCCAGCAAGCCTCTCCTGAGCTGAAGCCTGTTCCCACAGGGCCGTCTCCTACCAGATCCGGTATGAAGGAAACGTGACCGAAGAGACCAGAATCAAGTTCATGACAGATGGCGTGTTACTCAAGGAAATCCAGAAGGTGAGTTGCTCGTCTTGGCTGACAAAGCAAGGCCAGGGAGCCTGGGAGCGTGGAGTTAGATGTCACGCATGATATGAGCAGCCAGCATGCCAACTATTGGCAGCTCATTACATACGACTGTGCTGCTCTGTGACTTGGGTGAGTTACTTAACCTCTCTGAGCTTCAGTTTCTCCATCTGTTCACTGAGGTCTTCCTCATAGAATTGTTGTGAAATAGAAATTGTACAAAGCATGAGAGTGGCTAAGCACAATGCCTGGTACCTAGTAGGTGTTCATTAAATATGAGCTCATATTTTTATTATGATTTGGTTCACAGAGTTTGTGCATTCCCCGAATGTATACTGAACAACCGTGATGTGCTGGGCACTGCCTGGTATGTTGAAGACCCAGTCATGGACCAAGGCATGATCTCGTATTGGAGACTTCCTGGTCCAATTCATGCTAAGGAATAGGGGAGGGGGCTGCTGATTCTTGCCCATGAACAGTGGTGTGTTTTCACATCCCCAGCCATGGAGGCCTGTGTTACAAGGACATTCAGTATGTAAATCAGGGAACATAGCCGCTGCCTCTCCAGCCACTCACTCAGGAAGCTTCCTAGGGAGTTGGAATGTTCTGGGAACTTGGCCAGACAGTCATACAGGGTGGCATGCATGTCACCAGGGAGTGTGCGGGGCCCAGACTGAGGTTTGCAGTCTGATGAGGGCTGATCTGTTCCTGGCAGGCTGTGTGATGTCCCCCAGACAGGCGGAGTCTTGGGGGAGGATCAAGGTGACTTCAACCTTCTCAGCCCCAAGGCCACCTAGGGGTCTCTGTTTTGGCTCTAGGTGGCCCCTTTCTGTGTGGCGCATGCTGTCCGATTGCCCACAGTACCCTCCGCATATCTCATCATTTCCATTTCCTGCCACACTCCACCCTGTGGGCATCTGTACTTGGTAGCTCAGCTCTGATAAATAGTAGCTGCCCCTTGTCTAGCACTTTCTGTCCCAGGCCCCAGCCCCATGCTATGTCCTTTATAGGTATTAGCTGTCATCCAAACCTCCCCATGACCCAGGAGCTAGGTCCTGTTGTTCCCATTTTCTGATGAGGAAACTGAGGCACAGGGAGGTGAAGTAACTTGCCCCAGGTCATAGAGCTGGGATTCCCCCCGAGACCAAGTGCTCAGGGTCCTTTTGGCTATCAGGGGGCTCTTTGGGAGTTCTGGGATATGAAGTGACTGGTGGCTCCGGCCTGGGGGGGAGGCCAGCCTCACTCTCCCGACCTCCTCCCCAGGACTTCCTGCTGCTGAAGTACAAGGTGGTGATCATTGACGAAGCTCATGAGAGGAGTGTATACACGGACATCCTCATCGGCCTTCTGTCCCGTATCGTGTCTCTCCGGGCAAAGGTAGCATAGGAGGTGGGATGACAGGGAGTCCCCACGGCCAAGCCCCCTACCACACCCACGGCCACACGCACACACACACACACACACACCCCTACCTCTGTCGGGAACTCAAGATCCCTTGGCCCACGCCCATCTGTACCCGAGGCTGCTGCTGTGAGAAGGCCCCATGGGCCTGAGTCCAGGCCTAGCACCAGAGCTGTGAGTCTCAGTGTGACCCCACCCTGCCGTTCTTCCTACCACAGGGGTCCTGGGTGCAGCCTCATTAGCCCATGAGAGGCTCAAGCAAGGAGCTGATGCACTGCCAGGCCTCACTGGAATCAGCTTTAAGGTGCCACCAAGTCTTTAGAATATGCGGAGTGGGCAGGGCTGCCTGGCCAAGCCCTTGTGCCCCCACACCCTGAGATGGGTTCCCCAGCACTGGCCTCTTTTGCCAGTGTGCTGACAACAGGGAGGGCCATGACCTCCCCTCCATCTCCCTGCCCCACCTAGAGATCAGGCAGAAGTGATGCCCAAGGCCTGCTGGGTGGAAGGATGCTGCCCTAGTGTGGGTGTGGGGGAGTGTCCATGGAGTAGTTTGATCCCAGCCCTCCCGGGCACCAGCTTGATGCAGAGAGAGGCCGGTGCCCTGGGCGTGCCATGTACCTGGCCACGTTTAAGGCACTGGAATCGAGTGAACAGGACACTGTCTTGTTCTTTTAAAAGTTTCTGCCCTCATGGGGCTTCCCCTGTAGTGAGGGCGACAGGCAGTAAACAAGCTCCAAAAGTCTGAGCTGGTGACTGACGAGCCAGGAAGCTGAGGGGCGGGGAGTAGCAGGGAGAGAGTGAAGGGTTGGGGAAGACCTCCCCGAAAAGAAGACTCTCAGGTGGAGGGCTGAGGGAGGTGCGGGAGCAGGCAGTGTGGATGGAGGGGCGAGGAGAGTTCCAAGCAGCAGGAGGAGCAGGTGCAAAGGCTCTGAGGCAGGAGTCTGCCTGGGATCTTTTTCTGTTTTTCTAACAAACTTTTTTGACATGTTATTCACATACCATGTAACTGACCCATGAAAGCGTACAGATCACTGGTCTTCGCTACATTCAGAGTTGCGCAGCCATCACCACAACCAATTTTAGAGCATTTTCATCACTCAGCACTCTAGAAAGCATGTACGCATTAGCTGTCACACCCTTCCCCCAAACCCCCTCCCCATCCCTAGATAACCATTAGTCTACTTTCCGTCCCTATGGATTTGTCCATTCTAGGTATTTCATGTAAATGGAGTCATGCATTATATGGCCTTTCGTGCCTGGCTTCTTTCACTCAGCAGCATGTTTTTGAGCTTCATCAATGTTGTAGCCCGTGTCAGTAATTCACTCCTTTTCATGGTTGGACAATATTCCATTTTGTGGGTAGGCCACATTTTCTTTATCCATTCATCAGTTGGTTGTCATTGGGTTATTTCCACCACTCAGCAGCATGTTTTTGAGCTTCATCAATGTTGTAGCCCGTGTCAGTAATTCACTCCTTCTCATGGTTGGACAATATTCCATTTTGTGGGTAGGCCACATTTTCTTTATCCATTCATCAGTTGGTTGTCATTGGGTTATTTCCACTTTTTGGCTGCTTACAAACATTTGTGTACAAGTTGCTGTATACACATGTTGTATTTCTCAGGTATAAACATAGGAGTGGAATTGCTGGGTCATCAGTGTTTAGCCATCTGAGCCATTTGCCAGACTTTTCCACAGTGGTTGTAAAATTCCATTTTACATTCCCATCAGCAGTGAAGGAAGGTTCCAGTTTCTCCACATCCTGGCCAATACTTGTTATTTTCCATTTTTTAAAAATCCAAGCCATCCTTGTAGGTGTGCAGTGGTGTCTTATTGTGGTCTTGGTTTGTCTTTTGGGGAATATCAGGGAGCCTTAAGCAGCCTAGCAGAGTGAGTGAGGTGGGAGAACGAGGTGGGGGCGGACAGGTACACGGAGTAGGTCCACATTGGGAATGTCACTGCGGGGTGTGAGAAGGTCGATCTGTGCTGTTCCTCTAACCTTGGCCTGCAGTCACCAAAGACACTCTGGTGGTTACTAGCAGCAAAAGATGGCATCCAAGGGCTCGAGAGTGGAGCCCACCATGAGGTTTGTCAGGTGCTACAGGGTGGGCTGGAAACCAGGGAGCATCAGGCAGCTCCTCCCTGAACCTCGGGAACACATCCAAGGGCTCGAGAGTGGAGCCCACCATGAGGTTTGTCAGGTGCTACAGGGTGGGCTGGGAACCAGGGAGCATCAGGCAGCTCCTCCCTGAACCTCGGGAACGGGCAGACAGTTTGGGTTGAGGGGAGCCCGATCCCAGCCCTCCTGCCTCACATTCCGCCATCAAGGACTAACTTATGGGGACTGGAGAGACCCCCTTTAACAAACCACTGCCCTGGGAGAGGCAGATCCTGCTGTCAGCCCACAATTTCCATGAGGTCTTTGGCAACCAGAAGGGGCTTAGGGTGGGGGCTGGGGGGAAGCTGGGAGGACAGAAGTCTCTCCCCGCCCATACCCTGGGTCACTAAGCTGATCTCCCACAGAGGCACCTGCCACTGAAGCTGCTTATCATGTCGGCCACACTGCGGGTAGAGGACTTCACCCAGAACCAGCGGCTCTTTGCCAAGCCACCCCCAGTCATCAAGGTAACACTAGGGCCACAGTCCTAGGCCCTCTCTGTGAGCCTTGCTGGAACCAGGATGCCCTGGTGTCAAGGAGCTCCCGAGAGACCTCTCCTGGTCACATGGGGACTGACAATTGTTGGGGGGTGTTAAAGACCTGGACTCTGAAAGATCAAGAGGACAGAAGGAGGGCCCTAGGCAAAGCTCACTCCCCATGCCTTCTTGGCGTCTTGTAGGTGGAATCCAGGCAGTTCCCAGTGACGGTGCATTTTAACAAGCGGACACCAATGGAAGACTACAGTGGCGAGTGCTTCCGGAAGGTCTGCAAGATCCACCGGATGCTGCCTGCAGGTGAACCTGGCGAGGGGAACGGCTGCTTCTCCCTTTCTGAACCCACAGAGTGAAGGCAGTGTGGGTAGAGGGAGGTCCCAGGCTCTTTGTCTTTCCCCAAATGGCTTGGAATAGACTCTTGTCCTTGCTGTGCCTTAGTTTCCTCACTGGTTCCAGAGTGTCCACAGCACCTGCCCTGCCTCATTCTGCCCAAAATATTGTGAGTCTTCAGTGATTAAGTGAAGGGTAGGAGTTGAGCGCTGGAGTTTGCCTTATGTCCATGTGTGATCAGCAGAGGAATCCACAAGGCACAGGCAGGTGCCAGTTGGCACAGGTGCCCACCCACATACACGGAGCAGGTGTATCCCACCTGAGATTCACCCCTCCTGAAGCCCCTCCACAGTCTTACCATGTCCCATAGCACTTGCTTAATTAGTTGCCTAGTGTTATTATTTAAACTGACTTGACCTCTTCTGGAGGAGTAGGTTTATGTAAAAAGAAAACAATGTTAACAGGAATCAGCTTCACTTACCAGGAATAGATAATAACTGCACAAAATAATCCAGTAGCTCAGACAGTTGTAATAACTTCTAGCCGGAGACTTGTATGCTGAAGTGGGCCCCAGGCTGGCTTTCTCCATGTTAAAAATCTAGAGAGCAGTTGAGATGCTCCCTGTGAGCTTAATTCCGTCCTGCTAGGAAGCCAAAATTCGCTGTTCCATGATGCACTGTCTTTGTTCTGCTTAAGGCATCTCAGTGTTCAGGGGCTCACGGGGCTTCACATCCACTGTCTTAGAGACTGAGTGGTGGGTGAGGGATGGCAGGACGCTGCAGTGGGCGCTTGGGCAGTGGGCCTTTTTGCGGCCTTGTGTCTCAAGTCAGGGAGCACCTGGGGTGGCCGGCCACCCCTTTCAGCAGGAACACCTGCCCGTACAACGACATTGCCACTCCCTGCCACAACATCCTAATTTTCCAACCCCTGTGCTATGGCCTCATCTCATCCTTGGCTGCCATCCACCCCATCTTGTGAATTTTGCCAGTGTTCCTGCCTGCCTTGTTCCCAGGTCCCCTACCATACCTGCCCGTGTGGCCTGGTGTCTGCAGACTCAAGGTTGCATGCTTGCCTTTGTGGTGTGGTGTCTGCAGACTCAAGGTTGCATACCTGCCTTTGTGGCCTGGTGTCTGCAGACTCAAGGTCGGTTCCCAGGTCCCCTACCATACCTGCCCGTGTGGCCTGGTGTCTGCAGACTCAAGGTTGCATACCTGCCTTTGTGGCCTGGTGTCTGCAGACTCAAGGTCTCACACCTGTCCGTGTTGCCTGGTGTCTGCAGACTCAAGGTCGCACACCTGTCCGTGTTGCCTGGTGTCTGCAGACTCAAGGTCACCTCCCTTGGGCCAGAGCTCATTCTGCTTCCTTGCTTGCTCTCCCGTTCTCTTGGTTGCTCTTTTTTTTTGTCCCTGCAGACCTCTTCCTTCACAGACAACATACAAGACATCAGATGGGAGTGCCTTCCTCTTACCACCATCAAACCTGCCAGTGAGATGCCCAACCTGTCCTCCTTCCCTCTTAGCAAGGGAGGCATATCTCATCCCTTGCCTTGCTTCCCAGTTCCCTCTGGCCTCTTTAGGGATCTTGTTCTCTCAGTTTCTCTTCTGCGTTCTGGTTCCTCAACCACTTTCCCTCCACCTACTTCTCACAGTCCCATTAAGTGTGCTCAGGTGTGACCTCTAGAGAAACCCTCCATTGATCTCCCAGCTCCCGCCCTGGCCCTGGCCCTGGCCCTGGCGCCCAGCCTCCTCAACAGCTTGTCTGTGTCCCAGCCTCTGCGTCTCAGTCGCCCCTGCAGCTCCTAGTGTGGCTGCTACCCCTTCGTACCCCTGAGGTTGCCCTCCTGAGGTCACCATCATCTCTCTTTACACTTGTATAAATGTCTTGCTTGGTATTTTGGCAGCATTTGACAGTGAAGACCATGCCTACCCCTCTCTGCTGGCTGTCATCCCACCTCTCTGACCTTCTGTCTCCTCATCTGTCACTGCTGCTGCCTTGTTTTCTGCACGTGTCACTGTTCCTTGTGGGTCTGCCCTGGACCCTTCTCTCTTCCTAAAAGATGACCTCGTCTCAGGAAGCCTCAGCCACCCCAGGGCTCGAGCTTCTCATTGCTAGCTTTAGGGGCGGTAGTAATATATATATAATCATATTTTATGTTATTAGTATGCAGGTACTTTAAAAAGTTCATGGAGAAATAGAATTAGAAGATAATACAAAGTTTTCCACGAAGTTTTTGAAGTCCCCTTGTATGTTTAAGTGCACCGTTGAGTGGCATTTAGTACATTCACAATGTCGTGTGAGCACCACTTCTATTTTCAAAACTTTTTCATCACCCCAAACAGGCACTGTCCCCAGTGAACACTACTAACTCCTCATTCCCTGCTCCCTACCCTGGCAGCCACTAATCTACTTTCTGTTTCTGTGGTAGATGCTTCACAGAGATAGAGTCACAATGTGTGGCCTCTTGTGTCTGGCTTCTGTCACTCAGCACTACGTCTTCCAGACTAATCCATGTTGTAGCGTGTGTCAGCACCTCATTCCTTTTTATGGCTGGACCATATTTCATTGCATGGATAGGCCACATTTTGTTGATCCATTCACCCGCTGATGGACCTTGGGTCACCTCCACCCTTTGGCTGCTGTGAATAGAGCTGCTATGGGAGCGTGTGTACAGTTTTTGGGTCTATGGAGTGCCCCTGGCAGCACCGTCAGTCTGGGGGTGGCTGCCTCTTGCTCATCTGTCTGCAGTCCTGATGTTACTTGTTGCTCATCCCTCCAGCCCTGCCCTCAGAGAAGCACTTGGCAGGTGCTTGATGCTGAGGAAGTGTTTGCTGAGTGACTGACAGACAACGAGGGGCCCTGTTCTTTCCGCAGGCGGCATCCTGGTGTTCCTGACGGGGCAGGCAGAGGTACACGCACTGTGCCGCAGGCTCAAGAAGGCCTTTCCAGCCCGCAGGCCCTGGCTTCAAGGTAACCAGGCCGCAGGTTCCCCTGGCGGAGCACTGGGGCCTGGCCTCTCGCACCCCAGCCGGGGCATCAGCCTATGTCCGTGTCTTCGCTGTGCCTTTCCCTGCCCTCCTCAACCCAAATAGTCACCAGCATAGTGGTCTTGCTCTGGACGATGAAGAGCGAAGTGTTGGTGACCTGCACTGGCCACAGCCATCTTCTCCCAACCCACTCACCCTTTCCAGGAACGGAAGATCAGAGAGACTCAGTGGAAGAAATGCGGAAGTTTAAGAAGTCTCGGGCGAGGGCCAAGAAGGCTCGGGCTGCGGTACGTAGAGGGCAGGGGGACAGCCGGGCCCTGGAACTGTGTGTCCAGGACAGTGTCCACGAGCCCTGTGTGGCTGTTTAGATTTAAACTCAAGTGGAATGAAATGAGAGTCCAGTTCCTCAGTCGTAGCAGACCCATATCAGGTGCTCGGGAGCCACTCGGGGCTTCTGGTGGCCACACTGGACAGCACAGGTCTACACCACTCTCCATGGAAGAGAGTTCTGTTGGATGGCACAGCTCTGTGGATTATGATTTGAAACACATTCAAAACGTGCTCCGGAAGGCCAGGTCCTGAGAACCTGAGCAGGGCCTCTGAGGATCCCTGGGAGGGCAGACAGACCTCTTGGTGCTTGCTGAAGAAGTGTGGGGTGAAGGAAGGGAATGAGGGGCAGGTGGGCTGGGCAGGGCTCACCCCCAGGGCTTCTGCCTCATGTCATCATGGATCTGATAACAGTAGTGACTCAATGACCACTAACTGTGCTGCTGCACTTCCAGTGTGCCAGGCAGTGTTCTAAGTCCTTTATGTGTGTTAACTCACAGTCTTTGTGATGGCCCTATGAGAGAAGTTCTGTGATTGGATGAGGAAACTGAGGCAGGAACCCAAGGCCATGTGGCCGGGGGTGGCAGAGCTGAGCTTCCACACAAGTGGATATGTATTCCCCATATGTGACACATGTTCACAGGGCCACCTGCAGCCCACAGTGTTGGTATTTGTTGACCATAGACGCTGCCCCAGATCAACTTGGATAACTACTCGGTGTTGCCAGTGGGCGAAGGCGATGAAGACAGGGAGGCAGAAATGGATGATGAAGAGGAAGCCCCTGGCTCTGATCTTGACCTGGACTTAGGGGACGATGGAGCAGACACAGGTGTGGCCCTGGCAGAAGTTTATTCATTCAGCATGTGTTGTTTGAGCCCCTACCACATGCCAGGCCCTGCTGTAGATATTGGGGAGACAGTCATGAGGACCCGAAAGTCTGCCCTCACAGGTGCGACCAGTGCAGCCTTGCTGCTCACTAGTGTGTGAGCCCAAGAGAGGGTGGGGACTTCTGGCTGCTTTGTCCCCTGTTTCCTGAGCTCCCAGAGCTTCCTGGCACCAAGTGGACCCTCAACTACTTGTTGTATTGGATATAATGGGGGGTGCCATCCCCAGCGCTTACCTTTGCTGGATGGACACAGGCTTTGGGGGTGGCTGGGGAGTGCCCAGCTCTGGGGTATGCTTGCCGAGGCCTGATGTATGTAGACAGGCCCAGCGCCCTGCTCTGTCCAGCCCGGGACCATGGGGCAGCTGAAGGTACCCCCTTCCACAAGCTCAGCCTCCCCAACCCATGATGCTGCCAAGACATATGGGGCGGGATCGATCCCAGGAGCTATGGCCAGGCTATTGGGAGGAGGAGATTCTGCAGCATGGCTGGGGTTCCAGACCTGGGCCAGGGCAGCAGTGATGGGAGGAGACTTTGGGAGCCTCTTCACGGTCCCCCCAGGCTGCCTGGCTGCAGAGCTGGTCTTGGTGCTGAGCCCCTGGCAGCAAGGCTAGCTGAGCAGGGTGGGGGGTACTGGGCAGCCTAAGGCTGGCTCCTGCTCGCAGGCGTTTGTCCCATCTGGGGTTGCCCGCAGACCTCTGCTTTCCCTGCAGGTGAGGAGCTGGATGCCTCCCTCCCACTCCACGTGCTCCCCCTCTACTCCCTGCTGGCCCCGGAGAAGCAGGCACAGGTAATGGTGCTGGGCCTGCACAGACACCTGGCTGGGGCACCCACCTCGCCTCTCTTACAGGCACCCAGATAGCAAGGAGCTGGTCAAGCCCTGGTTGTCCTCTCTATCCTCTGTCCGACCAGCACCCCTAAATCTTTGAGAGAGTATTGGGGTCTCCTTGGAGAATAGAAAACCCTCCCTGTGTGTGTGCCTAGGAGCATGGGACTCAGGCAGAGGATGGCTGGACCTTGCCACCTCCTGGCCCACCAGCCTGGCCGACTCCTCTCTGATTAAGAGAAATCTCCTAGCTGTGCCCCACTCCTCCATCCCACTAATTCCTTCCTGATTCTGGTCTTGCCATCCCTCCCTCCAACCCTAGGTCTTTAAACCTCCCCCAGAGGGGACGCGGCTGTGTGTAGTGGCCACCAACGTGGCTGAGACATCCCTGACCATCCCCGGCATCAAGTACGTGGTGGACTGTGGGAAGGTAAAGAAGCGCTACTACGACCGTGTCACTGGCGTGTCCTCCTTCCGCGTCACCTGGATCTCCCAGGCGTCGGCTGACCAGCGGGCTGGCCGAGCGGGCCGGACGGAGCCAGGCCACTGCTACAGGTGGGTCACCTGGCTCCTCTCCAGTGATGTTGGGGCTGCTCTGCTGTCCCCCTCCCTCTGCAGTGGGTCTCATGTCCTGCTGGACGTTGTGTCTTCAGGGTGGTACACAAGCCCTCTTCTGGCTTGCTTTCAGGTATTCTCATTATTTATTCTGCTTCTGAAGTCAGGCTGATCTTGGCTGCTGTTTTTTTGTTTTGTTAACCACTTGATCAAGACATAAATTATATAGCATAAAATTCATCATTTTAAAGTAAGGTTCTTCAGTTGGTTAAAGTGCAGCCTTGTAACACCAGGGTCGAGGGTTCAGTTCTCCATACCGCCAGCCACTAAAAATATTTTTAAAAAATAAAGTCTACAGTTCTTTGGTTTTTAGTGTATTTACAGAGTTACATAGCCATCATAACAGTCAATGTTAGAACTTCTTGTCACCCCAAAAGAAAGCCCATACCCCTCATCAGTCATTCCCCACGCTCCCTTCCCCAGCCCCAGGCAACCTCAGCTCTGCTTTCTGACTCTGTTTTGGACATTTCATGTGAATGGAGGCATACACTGCATGTCCTTTGGCATGTGGCTTCCATCACTCAGCATAACAAGTTTCCGATATTCACCTGTATTGTAGCTTGTGTCAGCACTCCATTGCTTGTCATGTCTGAGTAACGCTCCACTGTGTGGATGTGCCATTCACCTGTTGATGGACATGTGGGCTATTTCCGTCTTCTTGCTATTGTGAATAGCGCTTCTGTGAACATTCTTATACAAGTATTTGTTTGAATATCTGTTTTCGTTTCTCTTGAGTATATGTTTAGGAGCAGAATTGCTGGGTCATGTGTATGGTAACTGTAGATTTAACTTACTGAGGAACTAACTGACAGACTGTTTCCACAGCAGCTGTATCTTTTTACATTTCCATGAGAGTTTCAGTTTCTCCACATCTTCGTCAACACTTGTTATTGTCAGTATTTTTTTTTCCTTTTTGTCTTTTTTCGTGACCGGTAACGGGATCGCAACCCTCGGTGTCGCGCCTGCACCACGCTCAACCACTGAGCGGTCCGGTCTGTATATGGGATCCGATCCCTCGGCGGGAGCGCCGCCACACTCCCAAGCGCCGCACTCTACCGAGTGCGCCACCGGGGCTGGCCAATTGTCAGTATTTTTTTTTCCTTTTTGTCTTTTTTCGTGACCGGTAACGGGATCGCAACCCTCGGTGTCGCGCCTGCACCACGCTCAACCACTGAGCGGTCCGGTCTGTATATGGGATCCGATCCCTCGGCGGGAGCGCCGCCACACTCCCAAGCGCCGCACTCTACCGAGTGCGCCACCGGGGCTGGCCAATTGTCAGTATTTTTTAATCTAGCCATCCTGGTGAGTGCAATGTGGTATTTCATTGTGGATTTGGTTTACATTTCCCTAATAGCTAATGACGTGAGCATATTCTTTGAGGAACTGTCTATTCAGATCTATTTGCTCATTTTTTAATTCAATTGTTTGTCTTTTTATTGTTGATGTATAAGAGTTTTTCATGTAATCTGGATATTAGATCCTTATTAGGCATATCATTGGCAAGTATTTTCTCCCAATCTGTGTGCTGTTATTTTTAATAGCTTTATTGCTATTCTTTTCAACACTGGGTTTTTTGGGGGGGTTTTTTGCGCCCCCCCCATCCCCCTCAGCTGGCCTGTGCGGAGATACAAATCCTTAACTTTGGTGTTACAAGGCTGTGCTTTAACCACCTGAGCTAACCGGCCTCAACATTATTTTAAGGTAGAAGAATAGAAAATTCAGGAAACATACAAAGAAAACTAATAAGAAGTAACTACGGTTAAAATTTACTGAATGCTATGTGCCAGGCAATGTTTTAAGCATTCTACATGTAATATCTGATTAATCTTCATCAGTTTCCTACAAAGCAGTTGCTATGTTAGCCCCATTTCACAGAACAGGAAAATGAGTCAGGAGGAGTTAAGTACCTTGCCCAGCAGGTGGCTGGGTCAGGATTCAATCCCCGGTGGTGTGGCTGAGTTTTGTTGTTGCTGTCCATGCTTCTCTCTGCTCAGGCTATATTCATCTGCGGTTTTTGGTGACTTTGAGCAGTTTCCTCCTCCTGAGATCACCCGGAGGCCCATTGAAGACTTGATCCTACAGATGAAAGCTCTCAGCATTGAAAAGGTTGGTCGCAGCCCCCAGCCTTTATCACCCTGTGAGTTCCCAGTGGGCTGTCTCCCCTTCCCCACAGCTCAGGAAGCCCAGGAGCTGGCTGCCCGTGGCGGCCACTTACAGAACATAGCATCAGCAGGTGCCCCAGGGGTCTCCTGTCTCCCGTGACCATGGCTTCCCTAGTGCTGCAGAATGCACAGGGGATGGAGGCACTGAGGTCTTGCTTGCTGCTCTAGGCCGTCAGTCCTTGGGCTCACAGAATGTTCTGCTGACTCTTCCTGGCTGTACCCTGGCCTAGCCCCCCTGGTGGAGGCAGAGGAATCCCACCCAGGGTGGCCCACCTCTCCCCTGCTCCAGGCCAGGTGGTCCTGGCAGAGAGTGCCCCACACCGTGCTGCATGCCATGCAGGTTGGCTCGCTCATCCCCTCCCAACCTGCCATGGGGACATCCAAATCCCCACTTAACAGATGAGGAAACCGAGTCAGTGAAGCAAAGGTCTTTGTCCAGGGACACATACTTGATGGTTGACAGAACCAAGGTGGTCTTCTGTTGCTGTTAAAAAATACATCTTTGGGCTGGCCTGTTAGACTTGGTTAGAATGTGGTATTAGAACACCAAGGTCAAGGGTTTGGATCCCCATACCAACCAGATGCCAAAAAAAAAAATTTCCTCACTGATTTTTTTTGGTTGCAAACATATTGTATTCAAAGTTATAAAAATTCAGTGTCGTAACACCAAGGTCAAGGATTCAGATCCCTGTACCAGCCACCAGCCATCAAAATAACAAAAAAAGTTATAAAAATTCAAATAGTTCAGATCAGTATAGAGAGAGTCCATCATATCACCCATGATTTGTGGCCTGTTTCCCATTTGTGTCTTCCAAACATATAATGTCTTACATTGTTATTACTGTGGTTTCCTACATAGGGGGTGGCATTTTGCAATACCGTATTATGTTTAATTCTTTTCATTGAATAAAATAGTGATAGCTATGATGTATTAGGTGCCAAGTATGCACCAGGAACTCTGCATATGAGATCTCAGTTTATCCTCACAACAGCTCTAGGAAGGAGTTACTACTATTATCACCCCCATGTGTGAGGAGAAAATCGAGGCACTGGGTCAGACCTGACCATGGGGCACATGGCTGGAAAGTGTTGGGGTAGGGATTGGAGCTCAGTCTGGCTCAAGAGCTCCATTTGAAATGCCTTTCCATAGTGAGATCAAGTCACATCTCTTTAAAGTCTTCAGTGGCTTCTCAGTCCTCAGCTGATGGACACTTAGGCTGCCTCTACCTTTTGGCTGTTGTGAATAGTGCTGCTGTGTATAAGGATTCATTTGAACTCCTGTTTTCAGTTGGGCCCTCTTTGTGAGGTGCCATCTTCCTGAGCCCAGTCACACTCTCTCCCCTCACCACTTTATTGTCTGGGCACCTTACTCCCCTGATGCTATCTATTTGCAGGGAGACTCATTGACCGTCCACAGTCCTTCCTGCTCTCATATGTTTATGTCAGGCAGAGCCTTGCCTGTTGTGTTATGGACCTGCATCACCAAGATGGCCCCTGGTGGGCAGTCAGTGCTCAAGACATGCTTTTGAGTGAACGGATGGTGCGATTTATGAAGGGGGCTTTGGGATTAGCCTGGCACCTGGACTCTGAGAGGGCCCCATGTCCCAGCTGGCATGGGTGGTGCTCTGAGGACCGGCAGGAAGGAGCTGCTGAGCCTGGGGTAGTGGCAGGACCTGTTTATGAAGGGGGCTTTGGGATTAGCCTGGCACCTGGACTCTGAGAGGGCCCCATGTCCCAGCTGGCATGGGTGGTGCTCTGAGGACCGGCAGGAAGGAGCTGCTGAGCCTGGGGTAGTGGCAGGCCCTGCCACAGCCAGGACTACGTTGTCCCCATCCTCGTGTCTCCGTGTTCATTCTGTCTCTGCTATTTCTCCCTGTGACCCAGGTCATCAACTTCCCCTTTCCAACACCTCCCTCCATGGAGGCCCTCATCGCTGCCGAGGAGCTGTTGATTGCGCTGGGGGCCCTGCAGGCACCCCAGAAAGCAGAAAGGTAGGACAGGGGCTGGGCAGGGAGGGTGGGGGACCCAGTCCACAGCCCTCTCCCCTTTCCCAGGCCTGAGCTGACCAGAGCATCCCCATCCTCCAGGATGCAGCAGCTGCAGAGGTCCCGTCTGAGCTGCCCCATCACCACGCTGGGCAGGACCATGGCTGCGTTCCCTGTGGCACCCCGCTATGCCAAGATGCTGGTGCTGAGCCAGCAATATGGCTGCCTGCCCTACGCCATCACCATCGTGGCCGCCATGACAGTGCGTGAGCTGTTTGAGGAGCTAGACAGGTGCGAGGTGGGGCTGGGTTCTGGGGGCTGTTCTCAGGCCTAATGCTGGTCCTCGGCTGAGAGCTGACCTGGACAACCCTCCTGGGGAGGCATTGGCACATGGGGTGGCCTTACACAGGACCCTCATCCTCTCTGAGCCCTGCAGTGCTCTGGTTTGTTTTGCAGAAATGGGCAGACTGTCCTGCAGCTTGTTGTTTATGCACCATGCATCCAGACTGTCTTTTCAGGTGGTCAGTGCATCTGAACTGATGACACTCACTTTAAACACTGCTTCAGGGCCGGCCCGGTGGCGCTCTGGAGAGTGCGCCGCTTGGGAGCACGGCGGCGCTCCCGCCGAGGGTTCGGATCCCATGTGGAGACCAGTTCCTGCTCACTGGCTGAGCGCAGTGCGGGCGCAACACCGAGGGTTGCGATCTCGTTGCCGGTCCCCGGTACGGGCGCAACACTGAGGGTTGCGATCCCGTTACTGGTCAGTAAAAAAAGACAAAAAAAGGTAAACACTGCTTCAGACTTGAAGGAGGAGATCTGTCATAATCTGGTGCTTCCCCAAGTTGCCATGCTTCAGAATCCCACAAGGACTTATTTCTGTGTCTCTCCCGAGAAACAAATGTGATGTAGATTCCAGTTCAGGTTGGAAGGCCTGAAAACCAGGAGCAGTGAGGGCAGAAGACCGACATCCCAGCTCCAGCAGTCAGGCAAAGACCAAGTTCAACCTTCCTCTGCCTTTTTGTTCTATTCAGGCCCTCCAAGGACTGGATGAGGCCCACCCACACTGGGGAGGGCAGTTAGTTCACCAGTTCAAGTGCTAATCTCTTCCAGTAGCACCCTCACAGACACACCCAGAATTAGTGCTTAACCAGCTATATGGGCATCCCTTAGCCCAGTCAAGTTGACACATAAAATTAACCATCATAAGTAAGGTCTTGAAAACTTAGGTGTCTTAGCCTCTCCCCAGTTCCTCTGATTGTTACCTCCTGGTCCCACTATCTTTAATAAAACTCCTCAAGTGATGCTGAAGTGGAAGCTCTGTAGCATATCGGCTGAGAGCTCAGATGCTGGGCATGACCTCCTGGATTCTAATCTCCCTCTGCCACTTCCTAGCTGTGTAGCCTTGGGCAAGTGACTTCACCTCTCTGAGCCTCATTTTCTCCATCTGGAAAAGAGGGATGATAATAAATGATTGGATTATTGTTAGAATTAAATTAGTTGATACCAGCAAAGCACTTTGAACTGTGCCTGACACATACGAGTTAGCTATTGTTTTCAGGTTTAGGAACCACTGGCATTTGTCCAGTCCATACTTGGTGGCTATTTCAGCAATTTTCAGGGTTTTCTTATTATTATTATTTATAAACAGTAGCCATGTACAATATTATTTGTTTGTTGGGTTATTTCTTTATGTCGGTCACTAGACGTGGAATTGCTGGGTCAGGTGTACACATTCGTAATCTCGATGGCTGCTGGAAGTGTATTTGAGCTAAGTTTTGAACTAGAGTTTAATACCTTTACATTCATCAGTGACCCCACAAGCTTCTAAACCTGTGCTGGGTAATAAATGTGTTCCCAGCCTGAGGGTGGCCAGGGAAACAGCCCAGGTGGCGTGTTTGTGTGTTTGCAGACCAGCTGCCAGTGATGAGGAACTCACCAAGCTGAAGTGCAGGCGGGTCCGGGTGGCCCAGATGAAGAGGACCTGGGCAGGACAGGGAGCTTCTTTGAAACTCGGCGATGTCATGGTGCTGCTGGGTCTGTGACCCGTTCGTGGAGGGTGGCGGGAGAGTCACCTGGGCCTTGGGTGGGCCCTGTGAGTGAGCATGCCTGGGTTGGTCCCACAGGTGCCGTGGGAGCCTGTGAGTATGCTGGCTGCACACCCCAGTTCTGTGAGGCCAATGGGCTGCGGTACAAGGCCATGCTGGAGATCCGGCGCCTCCGAGGCCAGCTGACCACTGCAGGTAGGGCTCCTGCCCACCGCCACATGATCCACAGGGCAGCACCAGGAGGACAACTTGACCCAGGCCCTTTTTAATATTTGAACTTGTTTTGAGCAAAGTTATCCATAGATTCCATGTTTACGAACTTGCCTACTTGCTAAAATTTAGCTATAGCCCAAAACCAACACTTTGGGTGCTTTTGCAGGCATGAGTGGACGTGCATGTGAGCAGAGTGGTAAAAAATTTGTCACCCCAACGCATGCTCACCCATCAGGATGTCTCTTGGTCTTGTCTTTTCCTTGACAACACCCCTTCCATCCTGCTCTCTTCCCTCCCAGGTGTCCCCCAGAACCTCAGACCTCTCTCATACGGAAGGTTGAGGCCTCACCCCAGACTTTACACCTGGGCTCAACACCCAGGGGAACTCAGGAGAAGAGAGACGTTCCCCCCCTAAGGATACATGCTTAGGGGGTGCGTGTGCACTGGGTCTCTTCTGGGCAGGCCGCGTTCTTCTCATTGAGGTTAAGGGGGAATTCACATTCAGTTTGAGCAGTTTTCAGGGTTTTGTGCCAGACTCAATGGCTCTTTTCCATCTGATACTTTCCCCAGCACCAGGTGCATCAGTGTGGCCTTGTCATCTTTCTTTGTGTCACTTTGGCTGTGGCTTTCCTGAGCAGCCTCATCCCCAGGAACATCTGTTGGAAATTGGGTTCAGTTGCCAG
This sequence comes from Galeopterus variegatus, assembly GCF_000696425.1. Taxonomy (NCBI): domain Eukaryota; kingdom Metazoa; phylum Chordata; class Mammalia; order Dermoptera; family Cynocephalidae; genus Galeopterus; species Galeopterus variegatus. The sequence continues at coordinate 404,216 of NW_007727139.1, read as the reverse complement.
ACAGCACTGATTACAGCGGTTCAGTGATGTGAGGCATGTATTTTTGCAAGTAGGAAAAGGTGTAGAGTCAGCCACCCTGGGGCTTACATCCTGAGGTCACCTCGTGGACCAAGAGGACATTTGGAGCTTTAATCACCCCCTGCCTTCCAGGCAGGAGAGGAAAGAGCAGGCAAGGCCAGAGGGTGCCGGCTGGCCATCCTGCTCCCTATGAGGAGCATTTCAAGAATTCCAACCACAGCTTCCATCCTCACATCACAAGCCAGAACTGAGCTGGTGGCCACCCTGGAAGTCAGAGAGTGGCCATCTCTTAGGAGTAGGCTGTGCCACCCACACGGGCATTGGGGCTTTGTCCTAAGGAAGAAGGAGGGTTGGACATGGAGGGGCAGCTGCAGTTCTGTCCGCCGAGGGCTTTGCCTCCTGCCAGCAACTTTGGTGGCAAGGTACCCTTGCATGCAGGTGGCTGAGGCCAGAGTGCCAGTGTGGGGACTACCAGAAGATCAGGGCAAAGCCGTCGCTGCCCTCACACTCCCCTCTCTCCCAGTCAACACTGTGTGCCCTGAGGCCGGGCTCTTTGTGGATCCCAAGATGCAGCCGCCCTCCGAGAGCCAGGTGACCTACCTGCGGCAGATGGTGACGGCCGGCCTGGGCGACCACCTGGCCCGCAGGGTGCAGAGTGAGGAGCTGCTGGATGACAAGTGGAGGAATGCCTACAAGGTTGGACACTGGCCCATGCATGCCTGGAGCTCCCCTCCACGCCCTTTTCCTTCTGCCTGTCTGTCTGTCCCTTGCATCCTGCCAGCCTGGCGTGCATGATGCCAGCTCTGGGAATAGACAGGGCACCTGGCCAGGGGCGGTCGGGTGGGACCCTTGGGGGTGTGGATGGGCCTGTACCCCTTGGTCATGAGTTTTTGCAGCCTCTGGGAAAGTTCCCAGCAAGGAGCAAGGGGGGTGTACAGCAGAGTCATGCCCTTCTTTGGGGGGTTAGGTTCTCACCCCTAACTTTTTTAAATAACAACTTAATGAAGGTATGATTCATGTACCATAACCTTAATCCATGTAAAGTATGCATTTCGGTGATTTCTAGTATATTCTGAGCTATACAACTATCACTACAGTTAACTTTAGAACATTTTCATCAACCCCAAAAGAAACCCCACTCCCAAGAATAATAACTCCCTGTTGCCCCCTAATTCCTCTTCTCCATGAATCTACTTTGTTTCTGTGGATTTGCCTACACCAAACAGTTCGTATAAGTAGAATCATACAGTACATGGCCCTTTGTATCTGGCTTCTTTCAAGCATAACATTTTCAAGATTCATCCATGTTGTGGCCTATGTGAGTACCATTTTATGGCTGAGTAATAGTCGTTTGTGTGGACAGACCACATGTGTGAGCTGACAGAACGCCCTCCTGCTGTTCTGGCCTGGAGTGGATAATTGGATTCTTGCAGGTTAAAAGCCCGGACGGTGCCAGGTGCTTGTGTTCCTCCCTGACTCACAACACTCCCTGTCTCTCTGCAGACCCCTCTCCTTGATGACCCCGTCTTCATCCACCCCAGTTCCGTCCTTTTCAAAGAGCTCCCTGAGTTTGTGGTCTACCAGGAAATTGTGGAGACCACCAAGATGTACATGAAAGGTACCAAGGCCTGTGGCCAGCCTTCGCCTGAGCCATGTGGCTCTGATGCGCTGTGTGGCTGGGACCCTTGTAGGGGAGACCACATAAGCCCTTCCTGGGTGGCGACCGCTGGCTTTCTCCCCCACCCCCAGGCGTCTCCACCGTGGAGATTCAGTGGATCCCAGTCCTACTGCCTTCTTACTGCCAGTTCGACAAGCCCCTGGAGGAGCCGGCCCCTGCCTACTGCTCCAAGAGCGGCAGGGTTCTGTGTCACCGGACCAGCGTTTTCTGTGAGTTGGGGCAGCTTCACAGGCAGCCTGGCCCTCCTACAGCCTTGGGCTCTGTGGACACTGTCCAGTACCCTGCCCTCGGACATGTGTGTCTCAGATAGGGTCACCCCAGGCCTCTCAGGGATGGAGCTTGGGGGGGTGGCTGCAGGAGGGTCCCTCGCTCACCAACTCCTGCTTTCCAGATCGCGTTGGCTGGCCACTCCCTGCTGTCCAGGTGGATTTTCCGGAGGGCATTGACTGCTACAAGCACTTTGCCCGGTTTCTGCTGGAAGGGCAGGTAGGTGGCTGGTGGCGCCCTGGACCCCTTTTCTCAGGTGCTGTGGTGGGGGGCAAGCCCAGGGCCTCTCATGCCTTCCTGTGGTCTCTCTTTAGGTCTTTCGCAAGCTGGCCTCATACCAGGGCTGTTTGTTGTCCAACCCCAGCACAATGCTGAAGACATGGGCCAGGTACAGCCTTCCCCAGGAGTGTCAAGGCGGGTGGGTGGTACTAAGGGGAGCTTGTGTGACTTCCCTAGGGCTGCCACAACAAGTGACCACTTGCTAGGGGGCTTAGAACATCAGAGATTTATTCTTTCCCAGTTCTGGAGGCCAGAAGTCTGGCATCAGGGAGTGGGCAGGGCCATGTTCCATCCACAGGCTGCAGTGGAGGATCCTTCCCTGCCTCTGCCAGCTCCTGGTGGGGGCCGGCTTCTGTGGCTTATGGCCACATCCAGTGTCTCTCTGTCTCCTTCTTCATGTGGCGCTCTCCTCTGTGTCTCTCTCTGTGTGTTGTCGCTTATACAGACACCAGTCATTGGATTTATGGTCCAACCTAATCTACAGTACCCTCACCTTAACTATATCTGCAGTGACCTTGCATCTCTTTGCAAATAAGGTCACATTCTGAGATTCTAGATGGTTATGAATTCGGGAGGGGAATCAGCAGGGGTGCATCCTGCCAGCTGAGCACAGACACCCCCGCAATCCCGGCTTACCACCACTCCCCCTGCCCTTGGATCAGCCTCCCCCCTACCCTATCCCTCCCCTTTTGCTTTCTTTCTGCCCATTGCCCAGTCCCAAGGGGACATCTCCCCTTCCTTAAGCTGGCAGAAGAGCCTATAGCTAACATCCTAGATAGCACAGGGGCTGGGGACAGAGGAGGTAGGCCTAAGGGTGCAGACGGGTACCAACACATGCTCCCTCCCAGGGACTTGAGATGGGGTTGTGGGACAGAGCATCCTGGCCAGGCTGCTACAAGCCAAGTCATTCACGCAGCAAACATTGCGGAGCATCACTCTGTGTGGACATGTTCTTGGTACCAGGATATAGACATGATGATCTCCGTCCCTGTGGTGGTGACAATTCCAGCACAGGGAAGTTGTCACCAAATAACACAACTAGCACAAATGGCAAGTGGCAACACAGCTCCAAAGGGACCAAGGAGGACAGGAGACATGAGGCCTCGGGTAGGGTAGGATAGGGTGAGGCTGCAATTCAGTGGGCTTTGGGAGAGCCTGGCTGAGCAGATTCAGAGGAGGCAGGGCTGGAGCCAGGCAGAAACCTGGAGGAAGATTCTAGAGGGGATAAGTCACATGAATACTGCGGCCTTGGTGGGAAGGAATATAAGGAAGTCCAGGGCAGCAGGATTAGAAGCAGCGAAGATGGAAGTGGTAGGAGATGGGTTCTAGATCCTTCTGTCTTGGGATGATCAGGGTGAGGGGACCCTTCATCCTCCTGGGCAGGGCTGGCCTGGTAGTGATGCCACTCCTGCAACTCCTGACCAGGCCTCCAGTGGCAGCCAGCGTGTGCCCTGGCCAGCTGCTCACAGCCTGCGTCCCCACCCCGCAGGCTGCAGCCCAGGACAGAGAGTCTCCTGAGAGCCCTTGTTGCAGAGAGGGCAGACTGCCACGATGCCTTGCTAGCTGCCTGGAAGAAAAACCCCAAATGTGAGTGACCAGGGCTGAGGATGGGGGAGAGTGAAGGGATGGGGCCTGCCAAGGCAGATGTCTTGTGCTTCGTGCAAGGTCCATCCTGCCTTGGTAGGAGGATCTGGCCCTACAGCAGCCAGCAGGCGTGTCCCCAGGCAGAGCCACCCTGATGCCATCCCCTCTTCCACCCCTTTAGACCTGCTGGCCGAATACTGTGAGTGGCTCCCGCAGGCCATGCATGCCGACGTTGAGAAGGCCTGGCCCCCCACCTCTTGCTGACCCGATGCCTGGCTGCAGGGCTGAAGACTGGTTTGGACTGAGGGAGCTACCAGCGTCCACTTTCCAGTGTGGTCACCCTGGCCCCCTGGCCTGCTCCCAGGAGGCATCTCAAACCCCTGCAAACCGTCATTCACCTCAACCCAAATCTGGACAAAGCTTGCTACTGTCTGGGCTGTGCATCTCAGGGGTGACGTTTTGTTATTTAAAGGTGCTCTTTGGACTACATTAGTCCCTTGTGGAGCAGCAGGGCTGGGGTGTCTGCAGGCCCTTCCCGAAGGCTGAGGAGGTGCCTGGAGGGAGTATCCTTCCCACATTTCTTTCTCCCTACAACGAGGGAGGCCCCTGGCCCTGGCAATGGCCTTGGCCTTGAAGCTCCGCTCCAACCTTGGGGGTTGGCCTGGGGCTCCCGTGGAAGGTTGGCCCCAGTCCCTTTCCTGTGTTGATCATAGGAATGGGCATCTTGTCCCCCTGGTGGTCAGCTCTCAGAGGCAGGGAGCTGACCTTATCCATCCTTGGTCACCTCTGCCATGCTGCAGAGGGCAGGCCTAGCACTGGGCAGAGGCCACAGTTGCTCTGTGGGCCTTGAATGGGGACCCCAAACCCCTCCATATCCCTCCCTCTTTCCTCCATGGCAGAGTGGAAGGGAGAAAGGCAGAGGTGGGTCCCAGGGTGAGAAGGAGGGACAGGAGGGTCCCAGGCAGGACCAAGGAGTAAGGAGGTCCCTCCCCTTCTGTCCTCCATGCTGAGGGCCTGGATGGCTCCCCAGTGCCAAGCCCCCGCCAGGATGGACTCTGGTCCTGGTGAGCTGCTTCGGCAGCTTTGGTGGAGATGCAGTTATAAAATAAAGATCCTGGGCCGTCCCGTGGCTCACTCAGGAGCTCACTCCTCTAAACTACACCAAGGCCACGGGTTCGGATCCTATATAGGGATGGCTGGTTAGCTCACTTGGGAGAGTGTGGTGCTGACAACACCAAGTCAAGGGTTAAGATCCCCTTACGGTCATCTTTTTTAAAAAAATAAAGATAAAAATAATAAAGATTACTTCCACCCAGACATTTTGTGGGATGGACTCAGGGAAAGACAGCCAGGTAGACACAGTGCCATCCCCTGGGGATTGCCCTGGTGACCTGACTGGCTGCCTCAGTACCACTCCCTCATGCTGGCTGGGCTTCCTTACCTCCCAGGCAGCTCTCAATCCCTGAGCAGGTTCCCTCTTCCTGCCTGTCCTGGAGAAGTGGGACCCAGCCCTTCTCCCTCTACATCCCTCCCCAGGGAGCTCAGTCCCTCCAGCAGCTGCTGAGGTGGTGCTTGAGGCCCAGGGCAGCCTGCAGACCCGCCCAGTGATTGAGGAAAATTTTAACTTGCTAACATGTAGAATTGGGATGTTTCCCACGCAAAACCCCTGATGTCCAGCTCTTCCAGAAAACTCCACCTGCACAGTGCTGGCAGTTCTGAGATGAAAGTGGGAGCCACTCCCCAGCCACTGTCTCTCAGTTACTGCAGCCACCCCATCAGCCACCTTACTCCACAGCCGCAGCAGAGGAGCCTCAGTTACTGAGTAGGCAATTCTTTTTTAAAAGAAAGTTTTAGGGCCGGCCCGGTGGCGCACTGGATAGTGCCCCGCTTGGGAAGCGCGGCGGCGCTCCCGCCCGAGGGTTCGGATCCCACATACCGGTTCCCGCCCACCGGCTGAGCG